>NC_056725.1:961301885-961486885 GCF_019279795.1 Protopterus annectens
GGATAGACGCAGTATTCAGACCGTTGAAAAAGCCCCAGAGGAGGCAACAGCCCTAGTGGAATGGGGCTTAACTGAGGAAGAGAGTGTTTTCCCCTGAGACAGGTAGCAGAAAGAAATGGCTTTAGAAAGCCAGGTGGAAATGGTCGGTTTAGAGACAGGCTTACCAAGCACCCGGGGAGAAAAGACAATTGCTCAGATTTTCTAATGGACTTGGGTCTTATCCAGGTTAAATCCGAGTTGTCTATGTACATCAAAGGTGTGGTGCACCCTTTCACTTGAATTTTTTGGGGAAGAGAAAAAGGTAGGTAAGAGAACAGATTGGTAAGGGACAAGTCATTAACCACTTTAGGCATGAAAGAAGGATTGGTATAAAGATACACCCTATCCCTATGAAAAATTAGAATGGGTTGTTAAGCCATTAAAGCTTGAAGTTCAGAAACACTCCTAGCAGAAGTGATGGCTACCAGTAAAACAGTTTTCCACATGAAAATTTTAAAGAAACAGAAGCTGCAGGTTCAAAGGGTCTCTGGATCAGCTGTTCCAGAACAAAACTCACATCCCAGGGAGGAAAAACAGGCTTCCTGGGAGGTCTGATATGCAAGATGTCCTTTAAGAAATGCAACTTCTAGCCAAGAAGCTGAAGGAGGAGATAAAGTCAGACATGAAGAAATGGCTGATAAAAGGGCTTTAACTGAATAATAAACCAATCCAGCCTTGAGCAGCTCACACAAACAAGACAGGACTAGGAGAATATCCACTGAATATGGATTGAGTTGCTTGTTAAGACATCACATGTAGAACCTCTTCCATTTGGACAAATAGGATCTCCTGGTACTGGGTTTCCTGGCCTCCTGCAGGACTAGATGCACATCCTCAGAGAAAAGGCCTCTGAAAGGAATCAAAAGCTCACCCACCATGTCAGATTCAGTATTGCTAAACTTGGGTGAGTGAAAGATCTGTTGTCTTGTGTGAAAAGATCCACCCTGTGAGGTAACATTTGATGATTCCCTTGGCTAATTGCAAAACAAGAGGGAACCAATGCTGTCAAATAAAAGGGGGTCACCGGCAAGATATCTGGGTTGTCTTGCTGAATCTTCAGCAAGACTTTGAGTAAGTGGGAAGGGGGGAATGTGTAGAGAAACATCCCTTTCCATGAGAAAGAGAGGGCTTCCACCTTCCATACCAGAGGGTGTGGGCCTCTGGCATTAAATTTTGGAAGTTGCCTGTTCAGAGGGATGGCAAAAAGATCTATTTGAGGCATGCCCCACCACTGGAGAATGTCTAGGAACACATCCCTGTGGATCATCCATTCATGCGTTTGTGTCATGGACCTGCTCAGTGTGTCTGCTAGAACATTTTGAGCTGCGGGAATGTAAACTGCTGTCCATGTGACCTTTACTTGTAAGGCAATCTCCCACGCTAGCAGTGCTAACCTGCAGAGTAGATAAGACTTTGCCCCCCGCCCTTGAATATACCAAAGAACTATAGTATTGGTCTGTCAACCGGTTTCAAGGGACCTGGTTGAAGAGATAAATGGAAAACTTTAAGGACCAAAATCAGAGCCCTCATCTCTTTGATGATGATGTGTTTTCTTATCAGAGGAGGCCACAGGTCTTGGACCTTTAAGTTCCCTAATGTCACTCCCCACCCAGGTCTGAGGCATCTGTAAACAGCTCCTGAACTGGAGATGGTGGCTGAAGGGGAAGTTCTGGATTCTGAGATATTTGATAAATCCATCAAAGCAATTCCTTCTTCAGGAATGGTAGAATTGGAAGGACAACTCCAGAGGGTGAGCATGCTGAGAATGGAGTGTTTTTAGGTACAACTGGAACTTTCACATGTGAAGTCCAGCTAGGGGCAACATTGGTGTAACAGAATCCATAAACCCTAGCATCCTGGGAAACTCTCTGGCAGTCACTATGGAAAGAGGAAGCAACTGCTGGAAGAAAGTCAAGAGAGACAGCATTATTTGCAAAGGCAGAAAGGCCATCATAAGGTCTGTCCTTAACCTGCAGCACAGGAAAACCTGATCCTGAGAAGAGGTTAGTGAAGACTTGTTAGGAGGGAAGAGAGTTGTGACTTGGCTGCAGAATCTGGAAGACCTGTCAGCAATCTAAAAGCCTGAGAAAGTAGGACCAGTACGTACTTGGATATATGTGCTTGACAATGAATGGCCCTAGAGTAGAAGAGGTGTAGACCTTCTTCACAAGGCTCTCCATTTTTACTGTCCTCGTCAAACGGCAAAAGGGAAGCAGAAGGCAGCAATCTAGAAGGTTTATCTGCAGAAACTAAATTCACAGCTGGATCTGCAGGAGGGGATTTGAACTGAAAGTTACTGTCCTCAGGGACTTTATAAAACCAGTCTGGCCTTTTGGGTACAGGAGGTTAAGAGTCTGGGCTTTTGCATGCAGGAAAAAAGGCATCCCGAAAGACTGGTTAACACAGGTGGGATAGCAGCAGATGGGGAAGAAAAGTCCATCTGCAAGAGGTCATAGTACCTCTTTTGTACTTCTGAAACCTGACAGCTTTCCCACTTGAAATAATCCCTCATCTTAGACACAGTCTCACCAAAGGAAATGTCCTCCGCAGGGGAGTCCCCACCATTGGGGTCAACCGCAGGGGAAGCATAACCCAGGGTGGAGTCAATCTGTGTAGAGTAGGCCAGGGACTCATCTAAAGAATCATCTTCTTCAGAGGCCTCTTGTTCTACAGTACCACTCCTTAAGTAAATGGGTTGGAGGTAATACTGGAGTAGGTGGCCGAACAGAGGAAGGCATGAGGGCCAACAAGGCATTCATGATTCTCTGCAAAAAGGCTTGCCAATATGGGGAAGGATCCTGTGCTTTTGTTTCTTCTTAAGTGGAGGATCTGCCCTAGACGAGGAAAGTTGGGCCGACGTAGGCCTAGGCTCCGGCACTATGTCGACAAGTCCTCAATCATTAAGCCATGAGATGTACGGTGAGGTACGTCTAAATGAGCAAGCCGTGGTTCCCCCATACCATCCAAAACAGATGTCTGTGAAGCCCCTGCAGACATGATTAAGGAAATCTCTCCAGCAGCTTCTAAATTAGTTCCCTCTGATGGAGGAGGACCAGGCACCATATGGACCTCTGGGCCTTCACTGGCGTCGAGAGGGACGTCCGGCATCAGAGGCTCAACTGAAGATTCAGGCCTTAACTTTTTCACCTTCTTCTCAGGCTTACCCATTGGACCTTAGGCAACTTCCACAGTGAGTGCTAATTGCTTTAATCTCTGGCACTCTAGGTAGATATTAAGGGCTGAAAGATGACTATGGAGCATCTTAGGAATGAACACCTGCCAAATGGTGCAAGTCTTGTAGTCGAGGGTGGACCCTATGCAGAAAAGACACTGATCACGATTGTCTTTGTGTGGAATCTGTCTTCCACAATGGCACTTGCCCTTCTTGGATGACATTAACCTCAAGCAAACATGCAGTAACAAGAGCACAAATAAGTACCCTGTTGGGGAAAATTGATCAGAATGAAGAAAACGTTGGCGATCAGATGAATGGTAGAAACTGGTGTTCGGACTGGCGGCAGAGAAGTTCTGAGGATGGTACATCCAGATGTCACTTTTGTGGCCTACGTCGGCTGCATTTTATGTGCAATGTTGCATGTACCTAGCAGTAGCTTAAGTCTTTGGTACTCTGGCCGGATGCTTGGGTCACCCCTCATGTTATGAATACTGCAACAAGGGAATAGAAGGACACACACCCACACCCACGTGTGCAAACTTTTTACATATATTCATGCACACACACATATTCATAGGGAAGACCTTTGCTTGGCTGAGTCTGTCTTGCAGTTTTTACTGAATGGTTTGGCTGTTTTTACTGAATGGTTTGGCTGTGTAACCTCTTTACACTTTGCTTGGATGTTGTTTGTGATATTTTGCAGGCATCTTACTATTTATTGCCAACAGGCAAGGTTTAAGCCCTGTGTTTCTAAAGGATAGCAAAATAATGCACTTAAGCTGTACTAAGGAGGTCATACAAAGTCCAAAACATGGCATGTCTACAGTTACTGGGGTTTGGCTTAATCATGAGCATTCTGAAGTCATGTAGCTGAAACAATGCCAAGTCCTTAAAGAATCATTTCATACGTCCCAGTGGTCTTCGCTAAAGCTGGTTTAAGATATGACATAGTGCTGATGCTTATATAATTATTTAGAAGGATGTATATATTCTCATGAAGTGGCATGCAAAAACATTGCATCAAATCTGACAGATTTTAGCACATCAAGAACTACAAATTTCTGGGGGAAAACAAAAGTTGAAAAAGGAAAGCAAAGGATTCTTTTCATGAAACAAAAATTAAAAGTAACAGCACCACAGACAGTTTTTTTCAGAATAGTGGTTCTGTAAGGGAATGGGGTTTAGGAGCAGTGGCAGGGTGAGGGTTAGCACAAGGGCAAGAATGTAACACCTTGCACATTTGTGCTATCCCTAACCCTGCCTCTACCCCTAACCTCAGCTGTGCACATTACATTACCAAATGTCTATTTCCTAACAGTACAACTACAAAAAACAGGTTAAGACACACACAACAAGAAAACTTTCACCTAACTTAGCCCTTAATCTAATCCTAATGTAGAAACACTCACACAAACACAAGCCTATTCCCTTACCTCACCCTTATTCTGTCCCCTAACCATTAAACATCCACTTACCTGCACACAAGCAGATTTCACATAACACAGAAACAGTTGACAAGCTGGTGTTCAACGTTGGCTGTCAACAAATGAAACACGTGACTTAAAATGCCACACATATAATTTATCAGTTACAAACATTCTACAAAGTATAAGACAGATATATTGTGTGTGTGTTTGTGTGTGTGTGTGTGTGTGTGTGTGTGTGTGTGTGTGTGTGTGTGTGTGTGTGTGTGTGTGTGTGTGTGTGTTTATTAGTACTTGGACATTAACTGCAAACATAACAAGCACACCTCTCAACCATACCAAATTCCTTGGTATTTACCAGTTTTGAGGACAAAATACTGGGGTGCCACAAATTCCAGAGTGGCTCCCTTAATTTCCAAATTTCCCATTTTTTTTGTATTGCTACTTTAAATGCTGGACTCGGAAGGAAACAGGGAATATAACAGCAATGGCGCATAATTTAAGTTCTGCAGTGTCCACCCACATGTCCCAGCCTCCAGGCAAGTTATCTAACATGGGCCACTCTAATCAGAGCCGTTCTGCATTAGTTTAGTGGCCAAGAGCATGTGTGTGCATTTATTCCTGCATTATTTTATTGGCCCTTGTGATACCTGCTGGCATTAATTTATTTTATCGGCCGCTTTGCATTAGTTTAGTGGCCAAGAGCATGTGTGTGCATTTATATCTGCTGGCATTAATTTCATCAGCCGTTGTGCATCAGTTAAGTGGCCAAGGGTGTGTCGCGCACACATTTACACCTGCTGGCATTAATTTATTTTATTGATCATGATTCGTAACTCCTTATTTTATCGACCCCACGCTCAGAACTAGAACCGTTGTTGGGTATTTATTCATACATGGCCGCTCTAATCAAAACTGTTAGTGTTTATCTGCTGGCATTAAGTTACCTTATCAATCCCACACTTAGAACCAGAACCGCTGCTGTTGTGAATTTATTCATATCATACACAGCCGCTTTAATCAGAACCATTAGTGTTTAACTGCTGGCATTAAGTTATTTTACAAGTTTAGTGGCCAAGAACATGTGCATTTATGCTCTAATCAGAAGAGCCATTATGCATTTATTTCTTATCTGCTGCCATGCCATTGATCGTACATTCTAATCAGAACTGTTGTGCATTTAGTGGCCAAGAGTGTGTGTGCGCATTTATTTTATCTGCTGGCACTGTCTGTGCCTGTGTGTGTGAAAATGCCCCAGTTAAGTATACCTGGTGGTTAGTGTTATCAGGCTCAAACCGGAGCAAGAGCCTGGATTCCATATCCACACCACTGGCTCTTTGGTCTGGTCCTCTTAAAATTTGTGGTTTTCTAGCAAATTAGTGGAACTGAATTCACTAAATAATGATAGCCATTTAAGTTTTCAGTCTTCCTATCTTTCAGGTAACACAAAACATTGTATTCTAACAACTTTTGTGAGATTATACAAGCAATGTTTAAAATGTGTCCCTGCTTTTGGGCCTTTGTCCCCCCGCCAATACATTTTGGCTTTTTCCAGATTTCTTGTGCTGCATAGTTCTTTGGGGGAGAGACGTTTAGTGCTGTTTATGCCAAGTCTGTTTGTGTTGCTAGTAGCACAACAGGTAGAATACTTGCTTTTGATGCAGAACGCTGTGGGTTCTACTCCCACAACATGAAGATGGATTGCTGATACTGTGCTGTGTTGTACTTTTAAAGGGGGTGGATGCTGCTGTCCTGAGAATGTCCTCTTCGGCGGAGATAACTAGTAACTATGAACCTGTTATCAGTTTGCCATCCATTCCCTATTGCAATGTTACTAGCTTATCATTTTTTTAATGCAACAGCAATTTATTCCTCAAGGTAAACAAACACTTTATTTGTAGATAAAACAATGAAATATAAAGTTGTTTGCTAGCAGCAACCTCTTCATTAGTTACAGATCTCTTTAATGTGGAATTATTTAGATTACCTTTACTTCTGCAGAGATTGTGCATATTTACTGATACTGGTGGATTGTAGAAGTTTGAGTAGACTTTTATGATGGAAATGTTCTGAATTGAGCAGTTTTGTCATTATTGGTTCATGCATTTTGTTTCATTGCTTACTAGAAAAATGCTCAAAACAATAAATTTAAAATGCACGCTAACAAGTTTGCCACATTATCCAAGGAATAGAATTTAATAGAATCAGGAAGGTGTATCAAAGAACACATGTATGTTTCATGTACAAGGGGCCTATGATTTGAAAACGTTCCAAAGGTAAGCTTTATCCGCCACTGGCCAGATGCATTTTCTATGAATGTGGGTTTCAATGCTGTTTCAAAGGATGTGAGTTTACTTTCAAAGGCAGAGAAGTTTTAATGCCAAGTCTATTTTCATTGTGAGATTGCATTTCTTTGTTTAGCAGACGTCTATTAGTATTTGTGCTATAAAATGTAAAATAAAAGTTTTAAATGAAATCCAAATAATCAATGTAGAAGTAAAGCAGTAGGCACATTACAGTGTTTAGACTAAATGGGGAAAAATAGCCAAGTAATGGGACATTGGGATGGCTTTGTATGAGGAGGTCTCATTCAACCGTGATTTTGTGAGGGGGGGGAAGGGTGGCAAACTCAAAAGACAGCCATGGGCCGTACAAACTCTAGCTACGTCACTGATCAATAAGCTATGGAGAATGACTTTTGGAGGTTCTAGCAAACTATAACATTCGCTTTCTAAGATTACAATATTGCCTACCATTAAATGTCCTATGTTAATCAGCATACAGATTTATACCTATTTTTCATGGGCCTTTGTCCAGATTTTTGATGTTTCCAGGTTGTGAGGTATGATAAGTGCTAAGTCAATAAAACAAATCAAAACTGTAGCTCCTAACAAAATCATAGCACTCCCCATACTTCTACCAACAAAAACACTGAGGAACATCTAAAGTCTATGTAGTGAACAGAAGAAATTGGCACACAGCTGGTGCAAAACCAGCAGCAGCACTGTACTCCTCAAACACTTCCCTACCATCAAATAAAGAGGAATGGAATAGCAGGATACTACTCCAACAATAAACATATTTTTTCCATTTTACAATTTGATAACTGGATAAGTGATATGGTCTACTCATCTTTTCGGTGGCAACCTGGGTACATAGGTATGTAATACTGAAAATATCACAGCAAGACAAAATCAGAGAACTGCAAAAAGTATAAACAAAGAACTACAGAGAAAAGCATTTACATACCACACTTTGCAAGAGAAACTGGTGCACATCATTTTAACAGTTGACATTTATAGTTATCAAAAATTTAAAATATACACATAGGTAGATAATTTCTTTCAAATCCGTTCAAGGTAACACAGGTACTGTTATAAGTCTTAGTACATTTAGTTCAACATTTACACAATATTTACACAATATTTACACCATACAGACTTTCAAAATGTCTGCACACTGATCAGCAGCATAAACGTCAGCTCTCCCAGTGTGAAAACAGAAACTGAGAAAAAGAAGTGCCATTGAATTTTTTTGAGGGGTGGGGGTGGGGGTAAATTCAGTTACTGACTAGTGAGTACATTGCCTGGATGCCAGCAAGGTAGAAATCTGGAAAACCTGAAAGAAAATCAACCAGAAAAGATTAAATGAAAACAATGCCTGTAAAGGATTATGCAGCTGTTCAGCAAAAAGCAGTTCAAGAGAGGACTTCCAGTAATTTAAAGGAAAAAGTAAATTAAATGTAGTCAGATGTGATTAAAATAAATTAAACATTGAAGAAATATATCAATTCCAACAAAAAAGCTGAAAAAACAGAAGAACCTTTAACTAGCCATTCAGATGAACTGATAAAACTGCAACAATCAGAGGCTGACATGAAGAAAAAGCTGGCTGAATAGGAGATTTCTCAAGAACTGTTTAAAAAAAATAGTTAGAAAATAGATCTTGTTGAGAAAGCCCGACATTTTCTGCTGTACTAGAGAAACTGGAAGGATCAGACTGTATTAACTTTATGAAAGCACAGATAAGCAAACTAGACTGGTGCTCCACAGCAGAATTTAATTGCAAGGGCACATTGAGTTTATGCTCCAAACCTGCCAGTGAGAAAGCAGCCAAGACTTATATTAGTAAAGATGTAATCATACTAGCAGGAAGAATTGATCTTGATAAATTTGTGGCAGAAGGGCAAAGTATTAAATACAGGAGAAAGCAGAGTGTTTGTAGAAAATGATTATGCATAACACACCAGGCCAAAGAGAAGCAAATGTATCCCAGCAATCAGGGAATGCTGACAGGCAGGTGTAAGTTTCAAACTGCTGTATCCAGCTGTCTTCAAAGTTTGTTTTTCCTGGAAGATCAAAATAATTTTTTAAACAGAACATGCTAAGGAGAAAGAAAAACATTTATCCAACAAAAAGCTAGTTAACAAGCAGAAGGGGACTCTGCTTCTCATTCTTCTGTCTGTAAGGCTATTAGAGAGACTTTGCCAGTAAAACTTTTTCCAATGTTTCAAAGGAAAAATGCTTGACAGACAAACACACACAGGAGTTAACTAAAAGAATCAGCAGTATCTTGGACTCGGGACAGAGTCTGGTGTTAGGAGATGAACAGGAAGACCAGCAATTCTAAAATTTGTGAAAAAATGGAAGACTATAAAGCATTTTTATCACATTTGTGGAATATAGTTTTACAGGACAAAGTGGCTGTAAAACACTGAACTTTTGCTGACTTTATTAAACTTGTGGGTAGACTGTAAAACGTATACCCCACTTATTAATGTTTAGGAGGACACTAAAAGGAAGAAAACTAAGTAAAACATTTTTTGTTCTTATTTGTATCTGTATAAAACATTTCATGGTACGAAGTGCATGTTACATACAGTAAAATAGTTTTGTGTGGTGTATAGTCAGCGGTATTTTAAATGTGAGGAAGTATTTTCAGTGACTCATGTATGTGTTAAAGATATTAAAGCAAATAAATACTTTTTAGTTGAAAACTATATGTTTTACAATATGATAGCAGAAAAAAATTGGACAAAAGCAAGTTTAATGTTCATATGCTGTGATCTTCGGCTGGTGGGGTGGAATGTTAGAGTACGCTAATTATATGTAGAATTAGGATATTTTCTCTCTTTTATTTTATATCAGGGTGAATGTCTAGATGACTACTTTTGGCTTAAGCCGTAAATGTGTTTTTATAAGCATGTAGGCTTTAAAAATAAGACAAAATGGTGAAAGCCATGAAAACACTAAGCTTCTTACAACTGCAAAGATATTAGCTTATTTGTTTTCCAATGGCAAATGTTCAGTGGAGTTGAGATGACTGCAGCTGAGGCAGCTGTGCATCTTTTTTTTTTTTTTTTTTAATACACAAAGATACGTTGCTGAGCACATTTATGTGGGCACAAGCTGTCTACTGGTGCAAGCAGTTAATGTTGAGAATTCTGAGCACTCTTTACAGTGAGAAATACAAGATTTAAAGGTGCAATGGCAGTTCTGTGAAAAAATTAAGTTTGAAATTATGGAAAGTGAATAAGGTGACAACCTCCATAGTGGCTTTAATACTTCAATGCAGGTAAAAGAATAGTGTTAGTTTTATTTAAAGATAGTCAGTGCACTTTTTCTTAGGCCTAAAAGTTAATGTTTTCTGAAAGCATACAAACTCTTTTTCATATCTGGGAGAAGGAGAAATGAAAAAGAACAGTCAGAAATCTGTGTAAGTGGGAGCACAGGCTGCAGCTTAATTTTAGGTTAACATGATGTCTGTAGGTGCAGCCTTCAATTTGGGGCAATTGTTTTTTTAAGATGGGGCAGTTTTGTGTGTTTGTTCCAAGTTAAAAGGGGATGGGGAAGTTCTGTATTTAGTTTTTTACTTGAGGGTTTTCATTAAAAAAAAGTCTTGAAAAATATGACCGGTTTCAAATGAAGATGAGAAGAAACAACTGTACAAAGGTTCAGCCTGCCAAACATTAGTACATGCATGTAACACAAAAGCTAGAAATATGCATTGAAAAAAATTGTAATGTATAACAGGTGGAAACAATTTTTTATCATGACTATGCTATTCATATTATCCTGGAATGTGAATGGCCTGGTTTACAATGGAAATTTTGAATCAACTTTGGTTGATCGTTTACAATGTCAACCTGAAATGTTGACTCTGATATTCCGAATGGTAAACCACAGCGAAACTGAAGACATCGACCTCCCTGGTTTGATGTATTCAGCATAACAGGAGGTGATGTCACTCACCTCCTGCTATGCACAGTAATGAACCATTCAACTCTACATTCAATAGTACGTTAATTATACTATTTTGCAGGGGAGCTCACCCCCCCACCTCACCTGCACATTAAACATATCAACTCCGAGATCGCACTACAGTGAGGAAATGGACTAATTCCCTGATCCTCACTGAAGTGAGGCCTCCCTCCACATTCTCAGTATGTCGCTTGCCAAAAGGTCGAGTGCACCATGCAACTCGACTAAACTTGGTCGACCTCTGTTGGTTTGATTTCCTGCCCTTTGAACACTGTGATTTCACAAATTGGCCGTTCGAAGGACCGCCATTCGGGTAAAGTCATTGTAAACCAAATGGCCTTACATAGACAGATAAAAAAGGTAAGCGTATTGGATTATATTAAGAAAGGCAGAGTGCAAACAGCAATGCTGCAGGAGACGCACTCTGGGGAAAAAATGAGTATGTGAATTTGATAAGGAGAGGATTTCAGAATGGATATTCAGTAGAATATCAGGGACAGAGGAAAATGGGAGTAATTATACTAACTGCTAAAGGGGCTTAAATAGTAACAGATAAGTAAAAAAACAAAAATGAGAGATTTGTATTGGTAAAGGACTACTGGCAAGGGAGGATGATTACAATGGCATGTATTTATATTCTACTGAAAACTGCAGTTATGGAGTTTAAGAAAATTTTGTGAGCAATAATTAGCTTTCAGCAGGGAATACCCATTTTTAGTTGGGAACTGGTAATTAATTTACAACAGTGAAGCTGTATCAGGGGGACCAAGAAAGGACAATAAACAGGGTAGATCAATAAACAGGGTAGATCTCTGAAGACATTTATGAAAATATTTGGTATGGAAGATGTGAATTCAGTAGTAGGAACTCTCACAGAATTTACATATTATTCCCCAAGGTACAATAACTGGGTTAAACTACATAGAAATTATATTTCATAGGAACATGTGCATTAAATTGAAAGCTTTGACACACATGCAATAAGTATTTCTAATCATGCACCAATAAAAACTAAGATAAAAATACAGGGTAATGAAGCAAATATAACACACTGGCACTTCCCCACTTACCTGTTAAAGAATTTAAGGAATGCTTAGTGGAAACAGAGTTATTAGGGAAGGTGGAAATACCTTCAGAAGTTATAGCCAGTGAACGGGATAAAATGAAAATGGTGTTTAAAAAATCACATCAAAATAAGAGAGAGAGAGTTATGGTTAAGAAGTAATGGAATTTACTTAAGAGGGGCTGACAAAGGGTATAGTATTGCAGAACAAGAGGATGAGCAAATGCAGAGGGGAAATAAGGGAGTATCTGGATAATATGCACGAGTTTAGAAACATTTCAGCTAAGCATTTTTTTTGATAACTCTAGAGCACAAAAGCTTTTATCACAATGACTTAAGCAAAATAATGTTTAAAGGGTTGTTGCCTAGCTTAGGGAACTTATAACACAAAAAATAATAACCAACCAGAGATCCTGTACAGTTTTGAGACATATTCCAGAAATTTTATGAAAACTTGTATAAATCCAAGAAATGTGGAAATCAAGAGAGAGTGCAAATGGAAATATTTATGTAAGATTTAATTATGTCAAGGTTAGAGGTAAAAGAGGTTCAACAACTAACAGACGAGATAAAAACAGTGATGTATGATCAATTTTTTTTTTAACAGGAAACATCATTATTAAATTATCACGTATGACATAGGCAATCATACATTTATATAAATGAAAACAAACCATACTGGCAATTTTAGTTGCAAACTTTATACAACACAAACCATAGTGACATAATTTTAGTTGCAAACATTATACATCACTTACAATCTACCCAGCCATTGTCAGTCAAACATTACATAGCCTATTCAAATCTTGCCTTCTTTTAAACCTTGTTCCTCCCTCTGCATTTATGTTCCCACAATTCCAATTTTTTCTACATAATTTGCTCCTACCCTTTTCTACACGAAGATCCCAGTTCCAGTTGTTTTATCTCTGTTACTATATTCACTACTTCTAGTACAGCTGACTTAGACTGATTTCCATTTTCTAGTGACTGCTTTTTTGGCAGCCATCATAATTAGACACAGCAAGGCCTTACTATCTCAAAGCAATTCTGATTCTGTATCATAGGGAAAAAATATTTCCTTAGTTACACCAATTTGCTCACCCAGTATCTCCAACAGAGTAGTCTACAATGAAACTTTAAAGTCTGTCAACTCATTATACTCCCAGAAATTATGTTGATATATAATCAATCTTCAGGAAAATCTCCAGAAACAGTTGGCATTCCTGTGGACGACTGGAAATTAGGAAGGAAGAAAGTGATAAAGATCTGGAAGACTTTGTTTAACAGTATTTTAAAAGGAGGGGAAGTGCCAACATCTTATAAGAAAGCTGTACTGGCTGTGTTACCTAAAGATGGCAAAAACCCTTCAGACTCAGCTTCATATAGAGACCCATTTCAATTTTAAACCACAATAATGAAGTGTTTATGCACATACTGGCAAAAAGAATGGCAAAGGTGTTGCCAAAACTGATGTTGCTCAGTGTGGTTTTGTGGAGGGAAGGCAAACATTTGACAACATTAATAGAACAAAGATGATCCAGAGGGAAGCAGAATGTAAGAAAATACCTCTGCTGTCGGTGGGTCTTGATGCAGAGAAAGCATTTGACAGAGTAAGCTAGGATTTTATTAGTAGGACAATGGAAGCATTTGCATTCCTTGATATAATAAGCCAAAAATTTAAGTGGGAGGGTTCCTCTCAGATAAGCTGTGTTTGAACAGAGGAATCAAGCAGGGCTATCCTTTTTCCCCTTTGTTATTTGGTTTATATTTAGAGCCACTGGCAAAGAAAATATGGGACTCAGATGTACAAGGATATAATTGTTATGGTTATCAAGAAAAGATCGCTTTATCGGTAGATGATATTTTATACCTGATAACTCCAGAAAAGAACATCTCAGCGTTGTGGAACATTTTAAGACAATTTCATGTCTCTTCGGGATATAAAATTGATGAAGATAAAACAAAGGCTTTAGCCATAAATTATGTAGTTACACACAAATTGGTTCAATAATACCCATGAGGACACAATAACATTAAGTATTTAGGAGTATGGATTAATAAGGATGCTGTTATGGCAGCTAAGGATATGCAGGAGGAGTCTAAAAAGATAAAACAAAAACTGAGAAACTGTAAACTCTTATTTATGGATATGGATAGTAAGACACAAGTCGTGCATACTTGTATCAACCTGAGAAGAAGTTGTGGACAATGATTAATAAAGAATAGAAAGAATTAATCTGGGAGGGAAAGAGGACAAGAGTTGTGTGGGATACGCTGATCCTTAGAATAGGAAGAGGTGGTCCAGGTTTACTTGATTTGAAGGGGAATTTTAGAGATACACAGTTAAAGCTCACACACACACATATATATATATATATATATATATATATATATATATATATATATATATATATATATATATATATATATAGATATATATATATATGTATAGATATATATATATATATATATATATATATATATATATATATATATATATATATATATATATATATATATATATATAAAACCCAAGCAGAAAGTTATAATTTTAAGTGGAAAGGGATGATGATGAAGATAAGAGGGAAGTTAAAGAAAAAGAGAGAGTGGGATTTTGTATGCAGATCATTTAGGAGAATAGTAACAAACCATACAGAATATTATACTCAATTTAGCAGAAAGCATTCTGAGAACTAAGCTAACATGATAATGGAGAAAGGAGATTGTTGTCACTAGAGATGACTGCAAGTTACAGTACAGGAAATATGCAACAGCATGCTGCAATTTACTAGAGAAATCCGGCAAAGGAACTAAGACACTGGTAGCAAACAACTGAAGCAGAAAAGAGAACAGTGGGATGAGGCCAAAAAGACATTTGAACTGCAGTTAAAGACTGCCTTCCCTACCAGGGCTAGAAAGGGATAGGGGAATTTTAAGTGAAAGACCTGCTCTGATAGAGCTTTTAGTTGAATCTAAAACAGAAGCAGCTGTTAAAAATGGCATAATTAGTATGGCATATAAAATTCTGCATGATAACTATAACAATCAGAGGAAGTTAGAAAAGATTGGGAAGAGAGACTGGAAAAGCAATTTACAAGAAAACAATGGAGCAATATATGAATGGTTCCCAAGTATGCAACCAAATCCACAAGGTTTAGGATCTTTGCTTGGAAGTGTTTGCATAGGTATTTTTACACCCCAAACAGACTTCAAACAATTTTCCTCAGGTGGACAGCAAATGTTGGAGGTTTGATGGAAAGTAAATCGGTAAAAGAGAACATATGTTTTGGGAGCTTAAGAAGTTGGCAGATTTAAAAAATTTCCAGATGCAGAATTCTGTCTTTAAGCCTGCTACCGAACAGTTTATTACATTAGAAAGACCCCATAAACCATCTAGTGTTTCCTTCCCCAAGTCACCCTAATGACCTATTACTTTCCCTTCATAACTGTGTAAATACTACAAGACAATGGTACTACACCAAAAAAATGTACTCTAACAGTACATCGCAGTACATGTCTCACTCTCCTGAACCTCAGAGTCAGGGTAGTTACCACAAAAGGTCACTGCAGCAATGATAATATCTTTCCCCAGAATGGGTGATTCTAGTGGCATCACTCAACACCTGCTCATACCATGTTATCAACGTTCTTCAAAGGGCTATCACAACAGCAGTGTAAGCATTCTTTAAAATACCTGTACAGGAAGAAAAGGAATAGCCTTCCATATGGCACACTGTGCAGGAGTGCTGCTTCTACCGCTCCCAAAAGCAGCCACTGGAACTCAGTAAACACACTCAACAAGCAAAACAGTAAACCTACACACAGATAGATGTACATGTATGAATCACACAACAAAGCACTGCAGTCTGGCACTAGGCACACACACATGCCTTATGCATGAACTGAGAAGTCACATGCCTCATGCTTAACAGTACATGCAGTGTTGGACATGCTCCACTTAAAGAAATCCCAATCCCTCTGAGCTACATGCTCTAGGGACCCTAAACCTTGTCACCACAATAAACAGAACATGCTGGAGGGATAGATTCCTGTCCTAGAGACTTCCCATACTCTGGAACTGACTACATATCTATGTCAAACAGAGCTCCTCATTAGCACTCTTCAAGAAAAATCTTGATGATTGAATGAGTAATAGGAAATTCACCCAGGGGATCACTTCTGTGGTTCTGCTTGACAGGGGCACAGGAAAATAATTTTCTTGGGTGGCGAAAGTCAGGGTACCTTTTTGGCTAGGCTTGTATAGGCCCTAGGGCCAATAGCCTAGTACCTACCTATGAACTTATCTATGCTAATATGTCTGGATAGTGAAGAAACGATTCACAGACACTGGCACTATTTGACTTCACGTGCATAAATGCTAAACTGACTGCTTGCTGTCAGAGCAATATCATAATCTTTAGTAACAGCTTAAAACCAAACACCACAGATATAGAGGAATGTGAGTAAAATCTCAGTGTATGAGTAACATTACAGAGTTTGGGAAGCAGTCCTGCCTGCTAAAGTATTTAATTCAAAACTGCAAACTCTGCAGTAGCTGTCAGGGACAGACTCTCATGTCTTGCGGTCTATGCACTTGGGACATCAGCATGCTTGCATAGCACTTAGTGTCTGTGTGTGTGTGTTTTAGGGAAGTAAACACAGGCTACTGCAGGGGCCAAGGCTGTAAGAACAAGTGTTAGAACATTACCACATGGCAGTAAATGTAACTGTTAACTAGGTTCATTTGTGGGTGGAACTGTGATCACAACTATGTGCATACCACAACCTGGTACACATACCCAGTGAATATGTTTTGCCCTTAAGTGCACAATGGCATAATTATACAAAGGAAGCAACACCTAGGAAAATGCTCCCATCCAGGAGAATGAAGTGCTTCTGCAGGCCCTCTGCACGAGTATTGTGCATCTAAGCAGGCAAAGGTACTACAGACAAGCAGTACCAGCACCAAATTTAGGGAGGGAATGGAGCAAGATGTAAATGCTGCAGGCAACTGTACCTAGGGACCCTACAGCAGATTCAGTGGAGGTTTCCTGATATGAAACTCCATGCAGTGAAAAAAAGAACAGAGGAGACTGTGGCAGACAGGTTCACGCAGGGTGAGTATCACACACATTACAGACTGCATTTCTCTCAGGCATAATATGACCTGCATTTTTTTTCACACTAACATGTTTTTAAATTTTGTTTTTAGCTAACTGCACAGGTGAATACTTAAGCACTATATTTAACATCAGTAACTCAACTCCTGATGAAGGGCTCATCCTAGCTTGAACACTCGAGCGACTGCAAAACCTTTATCGGTTCGATTAAAGGTATTACATCATGTTTGTGTTACAGTTTCTGTGTCTTTTAAGATTAGAAGGGATGACAGGAAACATTTGTACCTCTCCTCTCCTGTCCTATTCACATACATGTACAGTACAAATGTGAGGCTGTACAGATCCACCCCTTATCCCTTTCTAATGGAATTAACACAGGATGAAATGCAGACTCTACACATTACTGATTGAAGGTATTTTGGAACAGATGTCCTCGGCCCTGCATGAATAGCCTATGTGCTCGACAATGAATACAGAATTAAACTGAAAAACAGCACAGCAGTGGAATGGTCAAGTCATCCAAATAAGGGACTAAGGAGAACATGGTTTGCCAAGACTCTGTATTGTGTGTGGCAGCACATTACAGCTATGAATGAGACATTTCATATCATCAGCAAAGGTGTCTAAATGCTCACTCTATCTTATAGGCCATCCCTGGCACCAGAGAATATCATTCTCTCTGACAGCAAATAAAACGTTGGTAAACTGTTACAATGCAGGAATGAATGTAATGGGACAAGTGAGGGAATGGAAGCAAGGAAGGACAAAGAAAGGTCCTGCTTACACATACAGTAGTTGAACCCCAAGTCAGTTAACCTATTTAAGTGCAGTGTTTGCCAATTAATCAGATGTAAAGATCTAGAGAAATGGAGTTACAAAACTAAATGCTTAGATAGTAAACTTACCAGACAAAAGCTGAACGTCTACACTGAATACATTCAGTCTTTTCCCAAATACTCACAAAACAAGACCGTGCTTATATTTGTTGAAATCCTCTGCTAAGACAGATGTTTACTAAAGTAACTTTGAAAAAGGCAGTGAAAATCATTTGCAACAGACTCCCTGTAAAATGTAAATGGAATTTTTCACAGATCTCTAAAGCCTTGGCCATTACACAGACAGCTTTCATGTCAAGTTGCTGCCAGGCCCTAGAATTCTCATTCATGTTTAAAAAAAAAAAAAAAAAAAAAAAAAGAGTTAACTGCATGCTTAGCAATGCAGTCAATCTCCACATGCTGGTATGCAACCAACCTTATGAAGGAGACTGTAAAAATGATACAATACACCTGACACCCATTGGTTAGGTACTACAAAAGGTGTCTACTGTGCTTTGTAAACCTGCCTTTCGTAGGAAGTACAAATTGATCTTTTTGTGCCTAGTAAGACCAACATGCAGTATGTAAATAAACTTTCACCTGGTATAACTTAATTTCAGGTTCTCTATAACAGAGTTAAGTGACCCTGGATCAAATAACATTAATAATCTTAAGTCTCTCAGGCTGCTAGTAGCTAGACCACAAAGCTTCTAGGCATCGATACAATGTCCTGACAGGCAAATGAGGAACACTATGGAAACATGTCATGTACACCATAAATGCAACCACAACTGCATTCTCATAAAATTTCTCAGTCGTTTTAAGTTAACTTTTCTATACACCGTCAGGATACACATCCTTTAGTTTATTTTCATTCTTCACGCAGCCCTTTTTTTCACTAGTCGAGGGCCTGAAGTTCTGACAAATGTAATCTGATTGATCCTAAACAATGCACTAGAACATGAAAATGAAATCATACTCATTTATGCAATGTAATTTGATGCTACAAAGTACAAATGCACATGAAAAAATTACTACAGAAAACAATGAATGAGCTTTTGTTTGCCAAATGGAACTGTTTACGTCACTGAATTGGATGACATTTACTGAACTGTACTTACAAAGACCATGCATATAAATGTTTGATAAAGAAGGACTATAGCTAATCACATGTGAAGATGGACTAAAAATGGATTACAGATCAGCAACCCTTAAAAACTGATTCAGATATCCAAGTTAAAATGAAACAGCATGCATCTGTCAGTCAAAATGACAATAATGATTCAATCTTAATTGTCATTAATTAATCTTAATTTGCCACTATCCAAACAGAATGTAAAATGGTCAGTATTCTCGCTTATGAATAATACTTATCCACATATATTAAAACATTTTTTGGTGCCTGAATTTCCAAACTTTTCAAACTCTCGGACTGTGGTTAATGTCACGACTACAACCTGGAAAAACTTAAGCTATATACTCTCCATAACATTTTACCTTAACCTTTAAGCTCTGGCATTCTGCACATGCTCAGTTCAGTGGATGAAACCTTCCCAGACTATTCCTACACCACTGCCTATCCATAATACCCTGCAACTCTCTCCTCCATTTCCAGTTTCTGACCAAGCTAAAAGCATCATCTACACAGAAACTTCTCTTGCAGAAACAAGGGGATAGAGCAGGAATGTGTAAAGGTTCCTAAGTGAATAAGTAGGCTAACTGCCCTGAAGGGCCATTTTAAGCCTAGCCAATACAATGAGTTTAGAATCAAACCCCACACTGTGTGCTTATGGGGCAAAGGCCTTAACCATTATGGCAAGCCAACCTTGGCTGAACTCTACAAGCAGATCTAATGGTATGGTAAAAACAAAACTTTTTTTTTTTATCTGCTAAAGGGATTTAGTCTTCATTAACATTTATAACAGAGTTCCTAGATGATATTCCTGGCCTGTCCTGCAAAACACATCCTTGAGTACTGCAGACTCATAGGAACATCTGGGTCTGGAAGCAATGTGTTTCTTATAATATTTAGCAAAGGTGTTCAGTAAGGACTAAAATTTGGCAGCACAAAGATCTAAAGATGCCTTACAGAAAAGGGCTGTTGAGGATGCAACACCTCTAAGATGAATGAGCTTTAGGTAAGCCTATTACTTGTGCCAATATTTATGATAAACAAAAGAGATGCAACTTAAAAAGCCAATGTCCCAGACAGAGCTTATAGATCCTTTGTCCTAATTTCTGAGAATCAAAAGAAGCAAATAACTGGTAATTCATTTTCATGGTATTTGCCATGTCTAGATAATACTGAAGTTACCTGTGGATATCCATACAATGGAAAATATAATTTATGCAATTAGAAGAGTCTCTGCAGAACTCGAGAAGTTCAACAGACTACGGTTTAATTTGGTAACAACCTTAGCACATACCTCTCAACCTCTTAGAGCAAGAAATCTGTATAAAGCTGTAAATAATGGGGGGACAATTTTTAAATATTGCTCTTATAAACTTAGACAATAATAGGCTTAGCTTTTGCAAGAATTTTCTGAAGTATATGAAGTCTGAAACTCAAATGTCTTCATTATTTTGTGTTCAGTCTTTAATGACTTGCCAATAATCTGCCAGAAAACCACAATTTTATAAAAATGGACAAAAATAATATGAGGCAAAAATCTCGACATTCTGCAGAAATCTGTACAATTGAAAGGTATGTGCATAAATACCGGCCTAGTCCTCAAAGAAAATCTTTCTTTAAATGGTAAAGTAGATTTGGGGGTTGACAATAAAGGCTTGTAAGTCAAAAGAGATCCATCAGGCTGAAGTCACAGACATTATAAAAGGGTATTCCATGTCAAATTCTACAAGTCTGCAGATACTGCTGATTATACTGTAAGAAGAGTTAGTTTTTCCAAAACAAAACAAGTTTCCTGTAAAAGAACATAGAGATCAGTATATATTTTTTGGCTTTATAATTTGCACATTCCTCACATCTGTGTTGAAACTGTTTTTCCCCACCCCCCTCATTTCCTGCCTTGTCTTCAGCTGATATAATTGGCTTTATAGCTGGTGTGTGTGCCCTGTTAACTAACAATCTGCATTCAAACTGGAACCTTAGTTTGAGAGACAGCCTTACAAGACTATCTGCAAATATATAGAGCTGAGTATATTTCTCTGTATTATAGTGCTAAATTGTTGCTTAGATATCTGTTGTCTTACTGCTCTGCAAATATATAGAGATCAGTATATATTTTTGGCTTTATAATTTGCACATTCCTCACATCTGTGTTGAAACTGTCCCCCCCATTTCCTGCCTTGTCTTCAGCTGATATAATTGGCTTTATAGCTGGTGTGTGTGCCCTGTTAACTAACAATCTGCATTCAAACTGGAACCTTAGTTTGAGAGACAGCCTTACAAGACTATCTGCAAATATATATAGAGCCGAGTATATTTTTCTGTATTATTCTGTATTATAGAGCTAAATTGTTGCTTAGATATCTGTTGTCTTACTGCTCTGTAAATATATAGAGATCAGTATATATTTTTGGCTTTATAATTTTCACATTCCTCACATCTGTGCTGAAACTGGTTTTCCCCACCCCCCCTCATTTCCTGCCTTGTCTTCAGCTGATGTAATTGGCTTTATAGTCGGTGTGTGTGCCCTGTTAACTAACAATCTGCATTCAAACTGGAACCTTAGTTTGAGAGACAGCCTTACAAGACTATCTGCAAATATATATAGAGCTGAATATATTTTTCTGTATTATTCTGTATTATAGAGCTAAATTGTTGCTTAGATATCTGTTGTCTTACTGCTCTGCAAATATATAGAGATCAGTATATATTTTTGGCTTTATAATTTGCACATTCCTCGCATCTGTGTTAAAACTGGTTTTCCCCACCCCCCCCCATTTCCTGCCTTGTCTTCAGCTGATATAATTGGCTTTACAGCTGGTGTGTGTGCCCTGTTAACTAACAATCTGCATTCAAACTGGAACCTTGGTTTGAGAGACAGCCTTACAAGACTATCTGCAAATATATATAGAGCTGAGTATATTTTTCTGTATTATTCTGTATTATAGAGCTAAATTGTTGCTTAGATATCTGTTGTCTTACTGCTCTGCAAATAGATAGAGATCAGTATATATTTTTGGCTTTATAATTTGCACATTCCTCACATCTGTGTTGAAACTGGTTCCCCCTCCCCTCCCTGTTCTTGGTTGTAGTTTAAATTTGGTGGCTTTTGGAGTGCCCGCCCCACTGTAGATTTGATCTAGGACACTCCCCCAGTCCCATCTCTTTACCGCATTCTACCTAATAAACCCTTTCTACACTTGCTTTTAGTCCTTTTTAATTTAATTACATTTTTTCAAACTGTGTGTGGACTAATATTGCTACATACACTCAAGTGTGCTAGCTTGCACTGCATGAGAATTGTTTTTACTACTGCTTTTGCTACTTTTCTGAAAAAAAAAATTCTGCTTTTACTCTGTTTTTCTTCCTACTTTATTTTGCTTTTGCGTCATCTTAAAAGTACTCAGTTGTATTTATTACGGCTTGGTGAAACTCATTCTAAGCCTTTTAGTTTAAACACTTGGGCTTCAGACCAGTTGTTTTACATTGGGAGGGTTTGTGGTCTGCACTGTAGTGGCAGAACAGGTAGTTTACATCCTTCTAAGTTGGGAACTGCTGACTGAGGGCTCAGTGTCTGTTATTCTAAAAGTGTATTGATTCTGGTTTAAGCACTTGGGCTTTCAGGCCAGTTATTTTACATTAAGAGGGTTCGTGGTCTGCACTCTTGTAGGAGGAGAGGCTGGACTCTGGCCTTCTGAGCTGGGAATTTCTGGTTAAAGGCTTATAGTGCATGCATATCTGAACTGCTTCTTACTGAAATTGGTACACCTTATTTGCTGTAGCATAGACTAGATCCAGGCCTGCTGAATCTAGCTTTGTTTGTATAACTTGAGCACTAATCCAGGCATTCTTTAAAGTATTCAATTGCATTTATTACTGCTTGGTAGTAACTTGACTAAAGTGTAGCTATCATTCTAAGTCTACTGGATTAAGCACTTGGGCTTTAGACCAGTTGTTTTACATTAGGAAGGTTTATGGCATGCACTGTGGTGGCAGGACAGGTAGCTTACATCCTTCTAAGTTGGGAACTGCTGATTGAGAGCTCAGTGTCTGTTATTCTAAAAGTGTATTAGTTCTGGTTTAAGCACTTGGGCTTCAGGCCAGTTATTTTACATTAAGAAGGTTCGTGGTCTCCACTCTTGTGGGAGGAGAGGCTGGACTCTGCCCTTCTGAGCTGGGAATTTCTGGTTAAAGGTTTATAGTGCCTGCATATTTGAACTGTTTCTTACTGAAATTGGTACACCTTGTTTGCTGTAGCATAGACTAGATCCAGGCCTGCTGAATCTAGCTTTGTTTGTATGCTTGTTATTTCCCTGGAACGCTAATTCCACCTAAAACGCGGCTTTTCAGCGCTTCTGTGGATCCCTAGTTATATCTGCATTGCTTACTGTACTTATTTCCTTGTTTCACTTGAAAGAAAGCTACTGTTTGTCGTTTTTGCATTTAAGTTACCTGTAACACATTGCACTTAAGTTACCTGGCACTTGCTCACTAAGCAATTATATAAGTCAGCACTAAAAAATTAAAAGCACTACACCCTCACAAACTCCCCTTGAGTACCTTGTTCCCCATTGGCCCTTGTTTTCAATTATAAAGGAATTCCCAATACTATTCTAGCATGTGCAAAGGTCAGTTGTCAATCTCCTCTCCGGTCCAGCTGGTGAATCTGGGAATCTTGAGGCAATGTTACAACTGCCTCATGTACACAGCCAACCCTCTTCCCAACAAATTCCAACACATGTGAGAGATGCAACCATATAGCCAAACTGGAGTCTAAGCTCTCTCAACTCAGTACTGGCATAACCAGTCAGGAGGAGAAGGAAACCACACTCACTACAATCCCAGTCTCACACAGACCTACCACGACAGCAAACCAAACACATAATCACACAAAAACATACTTGGAGGCTCTAAATAAAGATCTGCCCAAGCAGCAGAGACCTCCAAAGCAGACAGCCAAGCAACCGCTACCCCAAAACAAAACACGTGCAACAAATATCTCACAAAGCCAGTGTGCCGAACAGTCACAGCCCTTAAGGCTAAACAACACAGCTGATACACTTGTAATAGGTGACTCTATTGTCAGGCACACTGACGTCCCGCTCACCAGGCTGAACAAGGAGAAGGTCACGGTGAGCAGCCTGTCGGGTTCTAGGATCCACCACATAACACAAGCACTCAGGTCACTCCAATGCAAGTACAAATATGACTCGGTCATTGTCCATGCTGGTGTGAATGACCTGAGACGTACCTCTCTGGACTACATGAAAAGAGATATAGAGGAGCTCTCTGAGCATGTAGCCCAGGCCAGTATGACCCTGACCTTGAGTAGCATCTTACCCTCACCAAGAATGATGCCACAATATGAAGACAAGATGATCAATTTCAACAATTGGCTTAAGTATTGGTGTCATTCAAAGGGGATCCAATGCCTGTCAGCCTGGGATGATATGCTCAACAAGCCACGTATGCTTAAGCTAAGGGCTGGCTTCCTGTCACCCTGGGCTTTGGATATTGGCAAAGGCTCTTGCTATCCTCATAGTGCCTTTTTTAGGCAAGGCTCAAAAGACAAACCCACCTCCATAGGTATCATAAGGGATAAGAAACTAAGAGTAATGCTACTCAATGCCAGAAGTCTAAACCTCAAGATGCACGCACTCAAAACTCTCCTTAGCATGGAGAATATCAATATCTGTGTAGTAACAGAAACCTGGTTCAGGGCTCCCGAGAGCAGCCCAGCACTACCAGGTTATACATCATACCATGCTTTTATTTAAAACTTGGACCGAACTACAAAAAGAGGGGGAGTATCAATATTCATCAAAGATACCCACACCTCCAGGTTGGTGGCACAGCACGAAGCATCAGAGACTATCCATGTGCAACTAACAGTGGGTAAAACTGCCTTCCAGTTTATAGCCTGCTACAGACCACCCTCCCAAACGCAGGAACCCCACTCGGCCTTCCTGAGAATACTGGAAAATATGAAGGTCTCTCCAAACACCATTATATTGGGTGACTTCAACTACCCAAACATTGACTGGGAGCATTACTCTAGCTCCAACACCCTAGCCCAAAGGTTCCTAGAATTCATAAACTCAAATGCTATGGAACAACTTGTTACCACTCCCACAAGAGGGGAAAACATACTGGACCTGATCATCACCAACATGGGGACTCTATGCTCCAGACCAGAAGTGTATCCCTCACTGGTAAGATCAGACCATAAACTAATCCAACTGGATATTCACATCCCGACCCCACCCCCTGCCCAGAAAACCACAGTGAAAAACTTCTCTAAAGCAAATTTCACACTCCTCAATACCGAGGTGGAATCTTTCAAAGCCCCCGGGCCTGTGGAAAATACGGCCCAGAACGCAGAATCCTTTATAAATGCTTTCTATGAACAGCTTCAGGAATGCATGGATCATGCAATCCCAAATAAAACCAAGACCCAATCCTCCAAAGGCAGACGTCCTGTCTGGTGGACCCCAGCCATAAACAAACTATACAATAGAAGGAGGAAGCTACTACATGACAGAGCAAAATCCCAAAAAGGGAAGGCATCTCTGAACAGTATTAGCAAAAAACTACGGGCACTCATAAAATCGTCTAAGGCCAGCTTCGAGAGAAAAATTGCACAGGACACTAAGAATAATCACAAGGCTTTCTTTAGTTATGTTAGGAACCTGGGTGGGAATTCCCAGATATGCTCAGAATTAGTCCAAAATGACAAAAAATACACCAAACCCACAGACATTGCCAATATCCTAGCTGACAGGTTCAGCGCAAAAACCCCCTCCCACCAAAGGGCAAATATCTATCCCAGCAGAGTGCTGCCCCCCTGACATCTCAGATGCTCAGGTAAGAGCCGCCCTCTCCAAAGCAAAAAACACAGCATCAATGGGACCAGATGGTGTCCCGGGCTGCGTCCTACATGAACTCCAAGAAGAGCTAAACCCAAACATAAAACTACTATTCAATCTCAGCCTTACTACAGGATATGTACCCAAAGAGTGGCGTACAGCAACAGTGGTCCCTCTCCACAAAGGTGGTTCCTCAACAGACCCTGGAAACCATCGCCCCATAAGCCTGACTAGCTTGGTCTGAAAAGCTATGGAAAGGATCATCATGGACCTCATAAATAAAGATATTGGGGACCTACAAACACTGGATCCTACCCAGTTCTGCTTTGTTAAGTGCAGATCCTGCCTCTTAAACCTGGTCGACTTCTTTGAAACCGTCACCAAGGCCATTGACGAAGGGAAGGTGGTCCACACAGCCTACCTGGACCTCGCAAAAGCCTTTGATACAATACCCCACTCTGGGATTACAGATAAGCTCACCGGCTTAAATATAAACCCCTATGTCACTAGGTGGGTTGCAAACTGGCTCAAGGACAGAACCCACATGGTTAGAATTGCTGGAGCCATGTCAGATTCCAAACCAGTTACAAGTGGCATCCCACAAGGCTCAGTCCTGGGACCTCTCTTGTTCGGTATATATTTCTCGGAGGTACAGGCCAACACGGAAGGACTGTGGCTGACCAAGTTCGCAGATGACTGCAAACTGGGCACCATAATCGACTCTCCAGCCGACACAAGCATCCTCCAAAAGGGCCTCATAGAAACAGACAACTGGTGCCAGAGCCATGGCCTCAAGCTAAACACCAAAAAGTGTATAGTCATCCCCTTTGGCAAAAACCAAGTGCCCACAAATTATCACATAGGTGGTAATCCATTAAGTACAGAAGAAGTAATTAGGGATCTGGGGACCCAAGTTGACAGCAATCTCTCATTTGACAACCACGTGGCCAAAGTGGTTAGAAAAACATTTTATATAGCCCAATCATGAAGGGATTCACATCTAGATCAGGGGAGGTCATTGTGCCTCTTTACTCATCCCTCATCAGGCCCATAATCAAGTACAATGCCTCTTTTGGGATGTACCTTACCAAACACCTGCAGCAACTGGAAAGACCCCAAATGTACCTCACCAAAAGGATCAAAGGGCTCAAACAGATGCCATATGCTGCCTGGTTAAAGAAACTCCAGCTCTACTCAGTGGCATACCGCCTGCTCAGAGGCGATCTGTGCCTGACGTATAAAGCCATGTCCAACCCGGAATTAAGGGACATGCTGCACCTCAAAAAAATCCAAATCCCATCGAGCTACGCACTAGAGAGACTTGAACCTCAGCACTGAAATAAATAGGACATGCTGGAGGGACAGATTCATAACTCAGAGGCTCCCTTCACTCTGGAATAAAATCCCAGTCCAGGTTAGGCAGAGTCCCTCATTGACTCTCTTCAAGAGGAATCTTGATGAGTGGATGGGAGATCATAGGTTTACCCCGGGTATCACTTCTGTGTCACTGTTAGACAGAGGCACAGTATACTAACCTCGAAAAAGGGCATAGCAAAATTAATTTAAAATGGGTGGCGAAAGCCAAACATACTCTGGCTAGGCTTATAAATGCCCTAGGGCAGATAGCCTAGTATGAACCTATGAACCTATAACTGGTACTCTTAAGGCACGCTTAGGGAAAATAACTCGGCCAGTATGAAATTTAGATGCGATAGCCAAATGCACCTTAACTAATAAGTAGTTGAGGCCTACATTTACAAATGTCGACAAATACTAAAGAACCACGGAAACAGTGGGCAGAAAAATGAAACACATTGTGATATACTGACCAAATGTGAAAAACATTTCCACATCTCTGTGTATATTTTCTAGGTAGAATAGAATATCCACCACCCTGCTCTAAAAACCTTGATTCCTGGATACCAATAGTGAACAAGTTGTTAACTTCAGAACTTGAAAATTTGGAAGTGTCTTGCAGTAAGGGTGAAAAAGAAGAGTCTTCTTCACAGGCAACCTGAGAGGATTTTCCACATGAAACCTCTTCAAAAGCAAGAAACACACTTATATGGATCAAGCCAGGGCTTCTAAAATCACACTGGCCCTGTGAAGCTTGGCATTCTGAAAACATTTCATCATTAGAGTAAATGAGGGGAAAAGGTTAAAGTAATCCCTATGGCCAGTCCTATACTGAACACATATCTGATATGGCACATAGGCAGACATTACTGAGAAAAATTCCCCATAAGTGCTGCTGATTACAGAAGCATCATAAACTAAGAAATCCCACTTCAGAAACAACATCCTGCCAGAGGCCCAACTCAGTCACCACTCCTGGGACACCAATATTCAGTGACTGTGTCTGTCAAGACTGCTGTCTACCCTAGACTATTCATAGCAGTAAGAAAATGATGGGCTTTAATTGCCCACTCCCAGTCCCACTTCTCACTGTTTCCTGACTCAAGGGGGAGTAGGACCTCATTCCATTTGTTTGTTGATATCTACAACCATACTGTCTGAATGAGTAGCCAGTATTTAAGGAAAAAAGAATGTCCCATAAAGCCTGGAGGATTAGCAAGACTATTTATCGCCTAAGCATTAATGTACAAGAATAATTCTTATACAGATGACATCCCTTAGACCATCCACTAGGGAAAGTGCATCCTGCAGCCTAGGGAAGAGACATCCACAGTGGCTCTGACCGAGGGAGTAGGAGCAAAGGGAATGTCTTGAAGAGAACTATGCAACGAAAGTCATCAAAACAGACTGAGCAACAAGCATTAGATAGTCCAATCAGTTTCTTCAGGAAGATTCATGTGCTGTGAACACTCAGTCTGTAATGTCCACTGCAGGACCCTTATTGTAGTTTGTCATAAGGTAGTGCAAACACTGGCTGTCACAAGCACCAGAACTCAAAGATACTTGCCTCTGTGAGATAAAGAATAAGACTGACTGCAGGATGTTTTGCTTTCTGTCCAGATATCGTGGAAATCCTTGCGGCTGCTCTGAACAAAATGCCTTGTGGGAGACTGTCAAGTGACTTTGCTAAATGACTGGTGACCACTAGCCAAGGAAGCAACTTGAGTCGAAGATCCATATACTAAAATGAGATCTTCTCTATTGGGTGCCACTAGAAGGCAGGTATCGAAGTAAAAAAAATATTTGATGCCCTGCTGAGGGCCTAAGTTACCATTACTGTCATGCATTTGGGCCTAAGTTACCATTACTGTCATGCATTTGGTGAAAACTCAATGGCAGAGATTAAGCCAAATGGCAAGGATTGAAACTGGAAGAGAATGGCCTCCTATCAATGAAACATTCTGGATGCTTTGGTAACTTTTCTGAGCAGATAAGCATCCTGGTGGTTAAAATACCACACCCAGATTCCTCTTGATAGACATGAGACTTTGATTGGGCTGCAAGCAAATCTGATCCATAGCCGACTACAGATAACTTATCTACCCCTCCTCTCTAGAAGAATAAGGCAACTGGTGCAGGTTTTTGAAAAACAGTTTTTAGTCTCCACAGATGGATGAGCATTCTTGCAGCCAAAGCAAAGATTTGACTGCAACACTCAATCACCTTTGAAGACAAACGGTTTATTCTAAAAAACTTCACCAGCTGTCCTCATTCCTCTGGAGAGAAGGGGTAGATGTCATCTATAGTCAGCTATTGGCCAGACTTGCTTGTATCCCAATTAAAGTTTTGTTTGTCCTGAAATCCAGGTCCTGGATTACAGGTAGAATATCACATGCGCCCTTCCATGAGTGGATCTTTGGTATTCTTAATAGACATGAAAGGATGGACTGCGGCATGATCATGCAGGACTCCTTTAAGATGAAAGTGTTTGACCCACTAAGGTCCTGTACCTTCTTGGGCACAGAAAGAAAATGTAACACAATCATTGTCCCTGGTAGCTTGCCATGGCCTCCTGGATGGCTATTTTCATTAGGAATGTTTCTAAACTCTTCCTTATTTCTGATGGGGATGGGCACTTTGGTCTGGAGTTGAATGGAATACAATATCCATTTTTGATCATCTCCCTCCCTTACCCCTCCATGAATATTTTTTTATCACTGAGAAACGTGGATGGAGAGCCTCCCACCAACCACCTCCAAAGGAAAATGGTTAGACTGGAAGTCAGGAATGGCAAGACCCCCCACCCTCACCCCAGACATTACCCTGAGAATGCCAAGATCCATTGGACCAGTAATATTGCTAATGCTAGGAGAAGAGAACTGATCACATACAACACCCTAATGCTTCAAGCCCCACTGGGAATGACAACAGAGTGACCTTCTCTGGCTGTTCTGAATTGCAAGAAGGAATGCTGAGGAGAATGAAAGATAATTTATACCTAACAAAACATGCACATACCAAGAAAAACTAAGAGTAATTCACCCTAGTGCCTTGGCAGAATGCTTTCTAGGGATCAGTTAGAACAGACTTCCATAGATTAACTTAAATGTGAGCAGATCATCCACTTCTTAAAGGTACATGCCACTTTAATATACTTTTTTATACATACAAGATTTCCAATTCAAGTCAACATTTAACCTCTTAGTTACTTATGTATTAAACTAATACACACACTGATTCCAGTTCATCTAAAGCAGCTATTTTATTGTACTCTCTTCTAAAAGGTAATATAAGCCAACACAAAAAAAAAAAAAAAAAAAAAAAAAAAACAATCAACATAATTATTTATTATTATTATTATTATGCACATGGTCAGCAAGAACGGCTACACTATTTTTAATATCAGACATGTTCTTGCATTATGATTTTAACCTTCCTTTGTTTGGTCAGTATAAAGTTAAGAATATGAAGAATTACAAAAATGGCCTTAAGCTGCTGGACATGCTTCATGCCCAAACAAAGGTCCCTAAAGAGTTTGGATGTATCTATATATGTCACTTTAGTGTTCTCAGTAAGGAGTAACCAGCATACAGCAATATTGGGTCTCAATGTGCTTTCAGTTCCATCAATAGTGTTAAATAAAACTTGGATCATGAGGAAATTGACCCTAGAAGATATGGAACCTTAATGGATCTCTCAAGTAGGCCCTCAAATGTATGTGGCATTTCATCTGAAATATCCCACTGAAAATTAAGCTTATGCATGAGATGACTAAGTGCCTTCAGATACAATATGAAGGATGCAAAGTTCTGCTTCCTTCACCTCTCCAGAGCCCTGAATTCGATGGAGAGGCTGAGATTTGAAAGAGAACCTTCATCCTAGGGGTCTCTTCCTAGATAGCACAGTCTGGCAGGGGTCTAAATATCTTTCTTGACTTTCCCAGATTATAACAAGTTGCATTTGCTGCATTATCAACATCACTAACAAAGGGCACTTAGTTAGACCAAAAGCCTGCCTGAAGTCTGCTCTGTGGAGATGAAGGTGCCTAGGAAGGTCAATTACCTTTCTTCATAATGAGAAAAAATATCACTGAATGGGCAGATAAACTGTAGGAAGACCAAGGCCAAAGCTTTTTTTTAATCTGTTTACCAGGTAATCAGATTTTAAAAAAAAAAGCTTTGGCCTTCCTGCAATTTATCTTAAAAGGAAAAAGAGTGCATTTACACAGCAGTTAAAGGACCTACTAGATAAAGCAGGACAGCATGAACTGGTATTCACAATGGGTGACATGAATGCCCATATGGGACAGACAGAGCAGGATATGAGGACTGCCTGGGTCCAAATGGGTGGGGCAACAGGAATAAAAAAGAACAGGTCATTCTAGGCTTCTGTTTGGCACATGGCTTGATAGTAGCCAACACATGGCTCAGAAAAGGACAGACACAAGCTCACATACAAGAGTGGCCAACATGCAACTCGGGTAGACTTCCTCCTAGTAAGGAAAGGGTACTGGGATAGAATCAGTGATTGCAAGTGAATGCAAAATCATTCCCACTGAAACAGTCAGCCAACATCATAAACCAGTGATTGCCACAATCAGCTGCAAGCAGTGGTCAGAGAAGGCTCTAAGGTCAACAGAGATCAGGCTGAAGACCTGGAAGTTGACTGGAGAGAAAGTAGAACAGTTCAAGGATTTACCCAGGGTTCTAGAACCCTAAGAAGAGGAGGGAATAGGTGCAGTTGAAGAAGAATGGCAGTGCCACATAACAGCATGTGTGAGGACTACAGAACAGATATGTGGACAACCCAAGTAGGGAAATAAAGCACATAAGGAAATCTGGGTGGTGGAATGCAGAAGTCCAGGAAGTTGTTAAAAGAAATGAGCGCTGCAGAAAAAAGTGAGAGATAGAAAATTGACCAGGCTAGGAAGGAATACTGGCTGGCCAACAAGGTAAGAAAGGAGTTGCAATAGTACAGAATAGGGTATCGGAGGCACTCTACCAGCTTTTGGAAACCAACTCATTAGATGGCACAAATAAACTATATCAAGTTGCAAGGCAAAGACAGAAAGACAAAGAAGACAGTCAGATACCCTTCATAAGGGATACCAGCAACAACCTGCTCACCAGCCCATATAAAAGGTAGGTGGAAGAAGTACTTCCAGCAGCTTCTAAATGAAGAAAAACACACAAAAGCTGCACTACCCCAGACACAGCCTACAATGAGAGAAGAGGAGCCCACACTAGAAGTAAAAACAACATTAAGGAAAATGAAGTCAGGGAAAGCAGTAGGCTTAGATGAGGTCAGAGCAGATATGATAAAAATGCTGGGTGAGATAGGTGAAAAATGGCTCCCGGGGGTACTCACAGCAGTGTGGAAAGAAAGGCATATCCCAGATGACCGGAGAATAAGTATACTAGTGTCAGTGGGCAAGAACAAAGGGGACATCCGCAACTGTGGGCAGTACAGAGGCATCAGATTCCTATCACAATTCATGAAAGTTCTGGAGACAGTGACTGATAAACAGATATGCAGAGTAGGAGAAAGTAAGATGGGAGATGAGCAGTTTAGATTTAGATCAAGATGCAGCACAACTGAGCCAATGTTTGCAGTGAGACAGACAGTTGACAAGAATCTAGAGTCAAACTGGGCATTCCTAGACATGGAGAAAGCATACATCAAGGTCCCAAGAAAGCTGATTTGGGCAGTACTGCAGTGGTTCAAAGTCCCAGAAACACTGGCAGAATTAGTAGAGGCTATGTATAAGAGCACAATGACTCAAGTACAAACAATGTTCGCTCTCACAGAGGGGTTTGCCAGTGGGAGTAGGTGTACATCAGGATTCAGCTCTGAGCACACTGCTGTTCATACTGATGATGGACTACATTAGCAAACAGGTCGGAGGGGACAGATCGACAAATTTGTTGTATGCAGACGATGTGGCATTACAGGCAGACTCTGAGCAAGAACTTCAGCAAAGGATAAGGGGACTAAATGCAAAACTGAAGGCACATGGGATGAACCTAAGTACAGATAAGACAGTCGTAATGGTCATAATGGCAGCACATTGGGAAAAATCAGAAGAAGAGAATAATTGAGATAGAAGGGAAGACGGTGAAACAGGTTAACAGCTTCAAGTATCCAGGAGGGGTGGCTGAGGAGAAGGGAAGTCTGAATGAAGTGGTCAAAGCTAGAATCAGAGGGGCTGCAGGCAACTGGCATAGACTGTCAAGTGTAGTGTATGACAGAAAAATGCCAAAGAAACTGATAAAGTAAGGTGTACAAAACAGTGGTGCAACCAGTACTACTGCATGGTACAGAAACGGGGCAGTAAAGACAGAGCAGATGAGGAAGCTAGAGGTGATGGAAATGAAGTACCTGAGATGGGTGGCAGGATGCACACTGTGGGACAGACGAAGAAATGAGGACATAAGAGCAGAACCCAAAGTAGCTCCAATTGCAGAAAAGATCAAAGAGAACAGATTACATTGGTTCAAGTATATATTCAGAAAAGCAGAACCTGGTAGAGAAGACTTTGGACAAATAGGAAGGGGGTAAGAGGAAATGATGGCATCCAGCAAAGAGGTGGATGGATTGTGTGAAAGAAGAGCTGCAGCAGTCGGGCACGAGTGTCGAAGAAAGGCAGGGGTGTAGCATTGAATCGAGAGATAGAAACAGTTAACACAACATCCCGACCTCATGTAGCAAATGGAGAAAAAGAATGTTGATGATGATGTTGACCAGGAAAGCCCACTGGACATAGTATCCCGTTTCAGGGAAAACCCAGAAGTACTATCTGTTAAGTGACTTGCTTAGAGTTGGCAGGTGGCAGCAAAACAAAAAATGAAAAAATTCTGGGAAGGATTATATGCCTAAGTGGAAGGGCATGATAGGCATGGGGTCAAATGAGGCAATTATTGGATCATAAGTGGGCATTTAGGCAAATTTAGGAAAGGAACATAAAGAACATTATGTACAGCCTTAACACAAGCCTACTCAATTTAACGGAGGTTAGAATTTGGGAAAACCGAACATGATCAAAAGGCTACATAATATACATAGTAATAAGGAAGACACAAAACGCAATGAACATCTGGAAAAGAAAGAACAAAGAACCAATATTTTAACAGTATATAATAAAGGGAGAAGAGTTAATAAAAAGGGATGAAGCTAAACAAACTTTTGGATTACTGAATTCTAAACAACTTGCATATACATGTCTAATGTTAGAGTTGAAAGATAACAGGAGGCTAGACAATACATTTGTTAAACCACAAGTAGTATATTTTATAACTGAGACCAGAACAAATTCCAGACCAGAAAAAGGAAAAAAGCACACCATACAAGGCAATACTAGATTTGAGAAGACAATGTAGTATAAAATTAAAAATAGCATGAGTGAACAACAGTTTTTTTACAAAAGATCGGTGAAAGGAGATACTGTTTTATCCATAGAAATGCAACTAAATTGAGAAATTTGAATTTTTAAATGGAAATGTTTGTACAATATTTCTATACCTCTGTTACTTCCACAGAAGAGAGACATATGTTGGAAATGTGATGGCTCAGAAAAAAGTTCTTGGAAGCATATGTTTGAGCATATACTTTGGGAATGAATGGAGTTGTTAGTACAAAAATGAAAAGAACAACTGACCAAATCTTGCACAGTACAGAGATGTTCTACTGAGTTGGTTTTAAATAATATGTACTAAAATTATTAATATTTTCTTTAGTGTCGACAGCCACCAAGAAAGCCATAACTAGAAAATGGAAAAACAAAGACAAGTCATCATTAAAAAAAGATGAGAGGATCACAGGGATTAAAAGTAAGGAGCCAAGAACTACTGGAGATAAAAACAGAGCTCCCTGGTAAAAGGACACAGAACAAAGAACCTAAGATGCAGATTTACTTAATAAAGTTAACTTAAATACAACTTATGAAACCACTAGTCCAATTATCAAGATCTATAATGTAGTGATAATAAAATATGGCCACTAATTAATTCCTGATTGTGAATGTAAATAATCTAATTTTTTTTTTAAAGGAGCAATGTTAAATTAATCTAGAGATTAAGAGCAGTTGATTGTGATATATGGATTTACATGCTTAACAATGATATGTTGTTGAAACTTAAAAGTAATACTGATTGTATGAGATGAAGTTAGTCTACTAGGGTTACCAAACAGATGCATCACCACTCAGAGTTGAAATAATAAGTGACTCGTGCATAGGGAATGCAAATTATGTAAAAATGAATAACTTCATAATGAATATTGCATTTTCAACATCAAAATACTTTTGGGACTGTACAGTATTCTCAAGATACCTAAAGGTACCCCAAGCTTCTGACTTAAAACCTGAGGGAGAATGCATTTGGGAAGAGTACTCCAGAAACTCGGTATCAGATTATGAAGAATCTTCCTCAAAATTTGTATCCCTCTTCCTTCGGTGGGGAGTAGAAGACAGAAACTGGGGAGGTTTCAAAAACATTAGGGCTTTAAAAAGTCCCTGTGAAAATGAAACCAAACCACTCCAGTTTGGAGTCCTTGATTTTTGTTTTCTTCAGAGTATACAAACAAATAATGTGAAGGGGTAACACACCCCAAAAGTACCCCAGGACGGTCCTTGGAATGGCCTCATTTACTAAAGTCCGATCTATGCCTCTCTGGAATGACCAGCCTAGGCTTTCTTCTTGTGTCGTTGTCAGCAATCTAATGGGTCAGAACTGATGTGCCATTTGCCTGTGCCTTGTTGGTCTCGACAGCAATAACAGGCAGCCTGCAGGCTTATCATTAGCCTCAACAGAGATGCCCAACTCAAACCTGGAAAGAGAAGCAGCAGAGTTTGTTCTACTTTTTGATGGCTGTGGAGGGATTTCCAAGGAAGGAGATTCAGACTGCATCCTAGATCATGGGAGATCCTATAAACGTTTGTTTTGTAAACAAAGTTTAAGAGACGACAAATGGCATCTTATGGTCCTAATCAAAAAAAGTAACAAAAAGAACATTCTTTAATATTATGGTAGGCCCAAGACAAGAGGGGCACTTTATGTGCCTATCTTTATAAGGTATTTGCTGATTGTAGTCACATTTCCTCTTAAATGACATGGAAATATCACTTTTTTAATAACTTAAGAAAATGGGAAGGATCCCAAATGGATAATTAGCTCTATTTAGCAAAGGTAGCTGGGGTCCTTTTGTAAGGCTGACAAACCTCTGTTCAGAGTTTTGCTTCATGAATTGGCAGCAAGAAAGTTCTTAGGACTTTTGCAACTGTATGCCCCCTTTATTACCAGCACAGTCCTGCCTAGGTCTAGACATGTGGCACAAAAACACGACTGGGCTAAGCACCTAAACTTTAGTAGTCTGACTGGGTGTAAATTATCCTTGGCAGTATACATCTCATCAGTTAGCATTACTGCAAGACTGACCTAATGAGCATCTGATGTTTTTGATTCCCGAGTATTACCAAGGTACTTACCTACCCTCTTTGAGCCTCTGCAATTCTAGAAATAAGGTAACCTTAACTGTCTGACAGCCTACACATTCAGGTTGCAAAAGCATAGGAAGGAATTCTTCACCTTACTGGAGCTATGAGCATTATTTTAAACATCACACACAGTCTACATGTGCAAATGAGCTACCCTGGAGGAATGTAGGGCAGGCCTCCAAGAACCATCCTTTCTAGATACGAGAAAGAACCTTGAATAGAGAGCCCTGTTCTGCTAAATGAAGCCCTTAGATGGAACCTGCTTCCAGTTATTTTAGACTTATTACAGTTCTCTTAGTCTGGTTTGGTGCATTTTTGTTTTTATAATAAAGTCCTGGTTGCTGCTAGTCCTTAGTGGAAAGGTGCACTCCAACAATGAAATACAGAATCAAAAGTTATGTATTCACCATAACAACAAATAAGTATGGTCACTGTCTATCTCCTCACTACTAGGGCAGAAACAGCACCTTACAGTCTGTTTGAGGCAAATAAAAATGTTCTCAGGCTTTTACCCCTCCCCCTTTCCCAGCATGCTCTTTATACTACCAACTTTTTCCTGGCATTTCTGGGACTGGCAAGATCCCTCTAGTACATTTGATTCCTGCCTGACAGTCCCAATAAATCCTCCATTCCCTGTAATAATCAGATAGTAGAGACGGGGCTATCTTGCCGGTTCTAGAGGTAGTGTACCCTACCTCCATCAGAACATGCCCCCCCCACCCCCACCCAGCAGCTCTTCTGTGTTTTGTCACTGACCCTAGGATAAGTGCACTTCTGCATGCAGAGATCCCTCAGATTATGAGTGTGAAAGTACCATCTGAATATGTTGATACAAACCATGTTTGCAATACCACATTTCATGGACAGTAATTCCTCAAAAGGCAGGAATTTCAAAAGGACTGGGGAATGGTGAGTGAAATCATGTAAAACAATTTCCACTATTCACTTATTTCTTATGTTAACAGTTATCACACCACCTTTTGATAATGGCCTTCCAGACTTAAATCCAAACACTTTACTAGTGAATTCCAGACCAAATCTGTTACAATTATGAGAAAAACAATTTTGGAATTCTGCCTCAGAGACTGACATAAAAAGTAAATTATGTATGTGTCTTTTTGTATTTTTACATCCCATGTATAACAAAGATGACTATAAATGTATTCCTGTTAAAATAATTAAAGTCAATACGTATAAATATTAGTACACCAAGAGCAAGTAAATATGCTCATTAGCAAGTAAATTTGAAACTTTACTTGAATGCGTAAGGGTTTCTATATGAAAAAGAGATACCATCGATAAAGAGAAAAGAATTATGACAGCAGAGGAATGCTATCTGAAGCCTGTGACTTGCAAGTTTTATTTTTACTGTTCTCTCTACCTGTGCCCTGAAAATTCAGCTATAGTAGCTTACAGTTCAGTAGCTGTAATAGTCAAAAATAGGTGTAGACCTATTTTTCTTACTTTCTTGTACTTGCTATTTGTCAAAAAAAAGTTGTGTACACACTATAATGTTCCATCTGTGCTGTCCATTTTCACTGTTCTTCAACTATTGAGTTCCACTCTAACCCTCGGATCCACCTCGGCCACTTTTTACAGCTAGTGGTTACTGGAAACTCTCGAGCTCTTCCCTTACCAATAATGCTCTTTTCCCTCTAAAATACTTCAGATCATTGGTTCTTTTGCTACCATTTCATTCTTCCAGGAGTCATAAAATAAATGGTAGGGGGTTGAAAGGATTCCAGGAGTCATAAAATAAATGGTAGGGGGTTGAAAGGAGGGTAGTTGAGGAAGAATGAAAATGGACAACACAGATGGAACATTATGGTGAGTACATAACTTATTTATCCGATGTTGTCAATGTTCATTCATTCCTCAACAGTTGAAACAGAGTCCCCAGCTACCAGAATCCCTAGCAGCACTTTAAAGGAAGGATATTCCTGAGCACGGTTGAGCTGAAAGCTGCTCTTACCCTTAAAAACCATATCAAATTTGCAATGAGTAATAAAGGTATGAGGATTAGCTCAAGTTGCAACCATACAGATATCGTCCATGGAAAACCTGGATAAAAATACTGATGATGTTGCCAAGCACCTGGTTAAATGGGCTGTCAACGATTTTGGTAAAGACAAGTCCAATCTGTTATATCAAAGGATATGCAGTCAGTCAACTATGTGGCTAAAGTTACTTTTGTAACTGCCTTGCCCAGTATCGATCCTGCAAAAGAAAAAAACAACTGATCTGTTTTTCTGAAATTCTTTGTTCTGTAGAAATAGAAATGTGAATGTCTGTGAATGTCCAACAAATGCAATGTGTAATCAACTTTGTAAAATTTGGAAAGAAAACTGGAAGATTAATGATGTTGGATTCTGATACCCCTTAGGAAGAAAGGAAGGACTGTTCTGTAGTGCTACCCTACCTCTATGGAATATTAAATAAGGAAACTTAGAAGACAATGCTTGAAGTTCGAAAAGTCTTCAAGCAGAGGTTATAGCTACCAAAAAGATAGTTTTCTAGGGTAAAAACTTTAGTTCACATTTTGCTGCTGGTCCAAAGGGAGACTGAGTCAAAGCTTCTAATACTAAAGTCCCATGGTGGAGTTGAATTTTTAAAAAGTGGTCTCCGAAGAAGGGTACCCCCTTATAAAGGTCTTACAAAGTTTTGAGAAAGCTAAGAACTCCTATATGAAAATTAGAAATGGGAGCTAGTTGTACTTTACACCAGTTGAGGAACTAGCCCCTTCATTAAATACTGTGGCCAGAAACTGAAGAATTTTATCTACTGGTGCTGAAAAAGGGTCAATGCCTTTTTGTTGTTCCCAAAAACAAATCTTTTCCCTTTACTTCTGTAAATCTTCCTAGTGGAAACTTTATGGGAAGATAAAAATATTTGATGGACAGAGGAGGAGAGTCAAGTTTGTCTGGCTATCAATGGAAGTACAGAAACCATGCAGTCAGCTTTAGACCTGAAATGTCCAGGTGAATCATGTCTGTCAGGTGAGACAGGAGGTCTGAAATTAGATCCAAAATCTATGGAGGGTAAACTAGAAGAGGTCAAAGAAAGGGGAAACAAAGCTGACAAGGCCAATAAGGGTCAATGAGAATGACTCTGCTCATCAACTGAGATGCTTTCTGGAGAAATTTTAGGGATTAACGGGGTGGGGGAATATGCATGGCGGAGACTGGGGGGGCAATTGTGAAGGAGAGCTTCTCTCAGCGATTCCTCCAATGGGATTATCAGGGCAAAGAATCTGTTGCACTTGCTGTTGAGGGGAGATGCAAAGAGGTTGTAACAAGTTTGGCCCCAATGGCTGAATATCTTTTTTGCAACTATCATTTTGAGAGATCACTTGTGCGGTAACAAAATGGACCTGCTCAATTTGTTTGCTATCAAGTTGGATTTCCCCAGAATGTGTGTTACTATCAGAAATAGAATGGATGAGATCTCCCATTGCAACACTCTCAGAATGTCTTGACCCTAGGGGTAAGACCTGGTCCCTTCTTGTTTGTTGATGTACCATGCCAATGACATATTGCACGTGTGAATCGTAATAGTCCCAGAAGGAAGTGTCTTGAAAGGCCTTCAATGCTAGGCATGCTGTTCTCATTTTCAGGACACTGATGTGTGTTGGCCTCTCAGAGGATCATGTGCCTTGGATTGCCCCCTCCCCCAATTTGGGAAGTGTCCACAGTGACTATGGTTTTGGGATGAGGAGGAATGACGGGACGGCCTTGTAATACTTGATCTGATCAAATGCACCACTAAAGTTACTTTTTGCATGTCTGAGTTATCCTGATCTGGGCGGACATAATTTGATGTAGAATGGACCACTGAGTCGCTAAGGTCCATTGAAGAATTCTCATACGACATCTTGCTAGCAGAATTAGAACTATCACAGCAGACATTGACCCCAAAACTTGTAGAATCAAATCAAGCTGATACAGAAGAATTCTGAATTATCCTTTGATTTGAAATTCAATAGTCTGTGCCCTCAGTAAAGGAAGGGAGGCTGTCACTGATACTGTGTTGAACACGGCCCCTCTGAACTCTAATGTCTGATATGACTCTGAGTTTTTTGTGGTTGATGGTAATTCCTAGATGAGAATAAATCTGGAGTACATAGTCGTGAGCTTTTATCAGAAGATGTCTGATCTGGTAGGAGCGGTTATGAGACATTCATCCAAGTACAGAAACACCCAGAATCCCTGTAGTCTCAAGTGAGCTGTTACTACTGCCGTGTATTTGGTGACCATCCTGGGGGCTGTGTTGAGGCCAAAGGGCAGCGTTCTGAATTGGTAATGACCGAAGCATAGGTATCTCCTGGATTGTCTGTTAATTTTTGTGTGACAGTATGTATTCTGAAGATCTATTAAGCACATCCAGTCTTCTTTGTGCAGGAAAGGCAAACTGGACTGAACAGTGACCATCTAGAACATTGTATACTGAACACATTTGTTCAGATTGCTGAGATCCAAAATTGGTCACCAGTCACCTGTTTTCTATGTCACTAAAAGGAATCTTGACTAGGTTCTGGATTCTATGTGGCCTGGAGGGACCTCTTGGATGACTCTTTCTAGTAGCTTTTTTTATCTCTAGAGCTGCTGTTTTCCTATGACTGGGTGGAACAGTGGGAATTTTGTTATATGTTGAAGGAGGAGATAGGGAAAAGAGAATTATATAACCTCTGGAAATAATCCTCTGTACCCATGTATCTTCTGTAATGTCTAGCTGGGCTCTCTGGTCCAGGGATAGATGACTTCCAACAACCTCCAGAGGTGGGCAATCAGGTCTCCTTTCAGGAACGCTGATCAAGCATGTCAGACTCTAGACCCCTGGTTCTGTGGACCTCCTCTGCTGCATGGGTGGTGTCTTCTGTTACAAATTCCCCCCTCTGCCCCTGGGGGAGTCATCTCTACATTGATCTTGGAAAGTACCCTGGGACTTTCTAAATCACATTTTTTGACCACCTCATTGATTTCTAGAGAAAAATCTTTGAGAGGTCGAAAAATGTACACCCACTGCAGTCAGGGTCTTACCATCTTGCTTTAACTTAGGACCAAACAAAGAACTTCCGTCAAAGGCTGCATTGACGAAAGAGGGCTTGAAGGGCTCCACAAAAGTGACACAAGCACATCCAGGCATGCCTCCTACTACCTTCAGCTGCAAGTGAAATGAATTGATGTTCAATTATAGGGTAGCCAACTGTGAGGCAACAGAGCTCTGTGCCTCAGAAGTACTGTCCCAGACAGGGATTTGGGGAATTCTTTAATTAAATCCCTCTACAGTCTAGTGAAATGTGCTAAATAATTCAGTGACCTAAGTGCAAAGGTCACCGAAGCATATACACACTTCCCAAATCTGTCCAACACCCTGGACTCCCTGTTAGGATGATGAATAGATTAACTCTGTTCTGCAAATTCTTTCTTCTTGGCCACCACTATGACTATGGCATCTACTGGTATGTCTTTGATCCAAAACTCTCTTCCTTTCGGTGGTACCAGGATCCTGTATGGTCTCTTGGGGATTAGCTCAACAGTGTCTGGTTCCTTCCATGCCAGCCTAGAGATCAAATCAATGAGCTCATCAGTGGGTGGGTCATCCAGGAGGTAGACAGTCAGGACACGAAGGCTTTCAGGAACACCCATTCCTCTTGGGAAGGGTTATCGGTAGACCAACCATCCCTTTGCTTGAGGATTTCCAGAATGTCATCAGGTGGTGACCTTGAGGACCCTTTCCTCTCATCAAAATTGGTATCTTCAGTGACCAACTCTTGAGAAGAGTCTAAGCACATCCTCTTGCACTTTCTTTTCCTAGAGACTTTGGTAGGATGTTCCAGAACAGTACCAGAAGCAAGTATACCTTGCTGGGTAACCTGGAGACTTTGGTCTGATTGTCAGTCTTTGGATCTGATACAGATGGTCCCAGAAGACTCTGATCTAAGCGCTGTGAAACCACAGATTGGATGGGAGAAGAATCCAAGATGGTCAGTACAGTACTAATAAAGGTCTCTGGACATGAAGGGATTGGAGCCGGGAGAATTCCCTTCTGAATCTGTGCAGAGAGGAACTTCCTCCTCAGCCTATCCACATCAGCTTCTGTCAGGCTACTGGAAAAACAAGAGGATAAGGCTACTAAAGGAGACCTGGAATATTAGCGTCTCTCCAAAAAAGGGGATGGCACTCAGGAAGGGACCACATCCAAAGAGGGCGCGCGCATACCTAGCTTGAGGTAAATGTTTCAGATCAGAGGTTATTGGATCCGATGAAGCAGATCAGACATCCTATGCCAACATAGCTGAAGATGTAGTCTTCAGATCCAACTTTTTTGAAACTTTGTGAACACTGTGGTCAGGTCAGAGAATGGAGTGGAGGATCCAGACAGATCTAACAACCTTTTATTGTGCTCTTTTTTAAAGGCAAGGAGGGTTTAGCCCCAGATAGGGATTCCAAAAAGGTCGTAGGGAGAAGACCTTTCAGAAAGAGTTTATTCTTGTGGTCTACTAAAGCACAGGGATTAAATGCTTTGCAGATGTCACAGTCAACTTTAAATGAGCAGGGCCCAAACAACAGACTCAAATTGTGCTCATCAGAAAGTGGAGTCTTATGGCATACTGCTTACACTTCTTAAAGCCTGAAGGCTTTTCAGCCATCTTAACAAGATATCTACTATACAGAATAAAGAAACTTTTATTTTATTTATTTTTTTTGTAAAATAAGGTGAAAATGAAATTACCGACTATGGTAATTGGAAGGGCAAATACCAGCAATGGTAGTTTAGAAATACAATAAAATAGTGTAGGTTAAGGGAGACTTATACAGAATGCAATTTGCACAAGGCAAGAACAGAAAAATATAATTATGCATTTAATTCACTTAACTGAGTAACCCTCAAGAATTCACAGTGACCATGTCCTTATGTGAAGGTGGCAAATGAGATCTGAAATATGTTAGGGGAATAGAGCATTTGTGAGTAAGAGAGGAGCTCGTCAGTTTCCTGTAGCCACAAGCTGTAAAGCATCTGAGTTGGATCCGAGAGTCAGAGCCAAACCCAACTGTTGAGGGATGGATGACAACTGACATCATCAGATTGAATATTTTCTGTCTTTGTTTAATGTTACATCTCTGTGTGCATTTAACTGTAGTGCTTAACTGATTCTTTTCCAAGTATTTTTTTTTATTTATTCAGTTTTAAAAAGCGTGTGGGATGGTTGTCTAGTTGCATACTGATTAACCGATTAGAGGGTATTTATGCCTAACTGGTAACAAGCTGCTGGCATTCATCTCCATTGATCAAACTGCTCAGTGACTCATCACTATTTGTGTTTATTATTTGGCTTAACAGAAGAGCAAACAGGAACTGGGAGGTCCTCATCCTAGTGAACTGGGCTAGTGGCAGATTACTAGTGTAAATCAGGAAGTGGTACTGTCAAAGGATAATACCATATATTCCTTGAAATTAGTGTGTGTATAAATTTAAAAATTTACTTAAAGTACAGTTATTGCTGGCAAAAGAAAATTGGAAGGCACCAAAATGCATTTGCACACATACACTGAAACACAGAGTGGTGGATTAAAGGATCTTGAGAGCTAGGTAGAGAATTCTGCTCAGCGGGGTATTCAATATAAAACTTTTTCAAGAGTGTGGATGGTGGGGGCCTATACTCACGGTAGCACTGCATACTCCCTGCAAGTTTTAAGGTTAGGCTGCACTCAGTTTAGTGGTTCACATCTGTATGCCTCCTTAGTACCTATTTCATTTTGACATTTGTTGACTGGGTTAGCCCAACTGGGCAGATGCCCTTTTTCAGTGGAGACCCAAGGAGAAAAGTTCCAAATATTCACAATAGAATTGTAACCACATATATGAAGTCTTTTCAGGATAACATGCAATTTCAAGTTCAGGGTAAGATGGTCTGAAATAAGGCCCATTTATGGAACAATTGCAGGAATTAAAATAAAGTTTGGCAACACAGGGATAGGGGAAAAAAAGAATAACAGGAAGAAGTGGTAAGTTATATCAGAGGAGAAAGGAAGATTAAGTAGAGAGTCAGGGCAAGAGCAAGTCCAGGTTGTCTTTTAAAGGTTTTTTTTGAAACAGTTAGGGTTAGAAATTGTTCTTAATACAGGGGCATATTTATTCTATGCCTTGGCGACTGAGTGATTGTAGAGAAGTTTGCCAATGTTTGTTTTGGGATTGTAAATTTCTAGGAGGTGTTGGTCAGAGGTACGGAGTGCTCAATTAGGAGTATAGAGGGAGATGAGATTTGATAGAGCAGGACAGATATTATGTTCCTTTAAGATGCAGTGAGTCAGATGTAGCTGAGGCAGGAGGACTTGTTGGCAGAATTCTAGCCACTGCAGTTTTTTACAGATAGGCAGGGGTGTGAGCGATATGGTTGATTTGCCGCAAATCTAGCAATGTTATTGTATACGAGTTCCAGCTTTGACAAAAATATTGGCTTGAAGGTTAGTAAGGATTGGGGCAGCATAAAGTAGGGTAGGTAGCAGATACCTTGAGCAAGAGAGGGTTTAGATTCATTTGTGAGAAGTGTTTTGTTTCTATAGAGCAAACCAAAGTTTTTGAGGAGTCTTTTTAATGTACTGTTAAATATGGAGATCAAATTTTAATTGGTCATTTATTGACTTCTAATAGTTTTGTGTGTGGTTCAACATTGTTGTTGAGGGATGAAATGGTGAAGGCAGACGAGATGGTGGAAAGATTAAGGGAGGAGGAGGAGTAGATTTTTTTTTAGGGTTGAGTAGGAGTTGGTTGGATGTTAGCCATTTTTCAACTAACTGGAGTTATTCTTGGGTAAGGGTGAGGAGGTGGGGGAGATGGTCTGAGGAGGAAATTATTGTACAGTCATCAGCATATTGTACTACTGTACTGCAGGAAATGTGTAAGTTGTTAATGAAAAAGTTAAATAGTAGGGAGTTCAAGAATGGAGCCTTGGAGAACCCCTGTTGAGACTGGAAGGAAGGGGGAGGAAGCAGAGGGCCATTTTACAGACTAATGTCTGTTGTAGAGGTAGCTAGAGAACCAGAAAATAGCATAGTGGGAGAGATGAAGGCTAGATGATTTAGACAGAAGTAGGTTGTGGGAGACGGTGTCAAAGTCTTTTGAGAGGTCAAGGAATAGACATGAAGCTAATTTGTTGTTATCTTGGGATCTAGAGACAGCCTGTGTAAAATATATTAGTGCTGTAGACGTATTGTGGTTAGGGTGATGTTTGGTAGGGGGTAGGAGATTTTCTTGTAGAAGGTGATCTAGTAGCTACTTACAAATGCACTTTTCAAGAATCTTAGATGAGGAGACAGAATGGCTATAGGCCTGAAACTGGATGGGTCTGTGGACATTCCTCCTTTCTATAAGGGTGTAACAGAATTTCTTTCAAATATCAGAAACTATGGTTTCTTGAATTGATCAATGTATTAGTATGGGGATGGGATATGCAACACATTTTGCAGCTAGTTTAAGAAAAAGAGGAGGTAGGTTATGAGCTGAAGGGGAACAAGTTTTGAGTTTGCTGAGAAGTGATCTGACATAAGCTGAAGGGATGGGCTTAAGAGAAAAGGATGTTGCATGGAGGGAAAGGGGAGTAAAAGGGTAAGTACTTGTGTCTTTTTTTTAGTTAGCTTTTGAATGGAGTTCAATGAAAGAGTTAAGAAGTGTAGCCGTGTCTAAGGCAGAGCTATTGGGGGACGGCAAATGTGTAGTGGACCTACCTGGATTTAACAGTTTGTTAATTGTATTCCAGAATTTTTGGGGATTGGAGTGGGGGTCATTTTGTGTCTTTGGGTAAAATTTTCTTTTGTCATGACTGATTTATTTTTTGGTTAAATTATGAAGTTGTCTAACATTGAAGATTGGAATGGGATTTTTTTTCCAAGCATTCTCTCTTGTACATGAGAGACTGAATGTCTTGTGTTATCCAAGGAGCAAAGTTGGACTTTATTCTAATTTTCCTGATGGGGACTAAGGGAGTCTAGAATGTTCAGGAATATGGAGTTGAATTTTAGAACAGCTTCTTCTAGTGAGAGGTCATGGAAGAAGGCCCAATTAATTGAGAAGAGCATCTGGTTAAAGGTGTCTGAGTTGAAATTAGATAGTTTGCAACAGTCTTTGCATTGGTGGGGTTTGCATATCTGGGGGGACGGTCTTTGAATATATGTTGGAAGAAAGTCACTTAGGGTTTCAGGCAGTGTGGCAGGGTTTTTGTATAGGTTAGGGTTGGAAGTGAGGATCCAATCAAGTGTAGTGCCGGTATTAGTGTGTTTATTCAGACAAGTGGGGGGAATTAATTAATTGGGAGAAACCACAGAGGTTAATGCAGGCATTTGGAGAGTCTGGGATTAAAGAATTCCAACCGAAATTAACGTCACCCAATATAGTAGTTTCATAGTAGATATCTTGAAAGATCCAGGAGAGAAAGTGTTTGTGTTGTTACCTAGGGGAATACAGATGGTAACAACGGCTATCCTTTTATGGTTGTTCAATTTGCAATTTACTATGAGGCCTTCTGCAGGGCAGAAATCTGGTGTTGAGAAAGATAGAGGATAGAGGGAGAGCTGTTCAGAGTAAAGAACAGTTACACCTCCCCCCTTTTTCTTGAGTCTATCCTGGCGGATGATACTATAGCCAAGGGATAAGATTTCATTGACAGATCTGTGGGGTTTTAGTCAGGTTTCAGAGAGGGTGAGAATGTCAGGAGTGTGGAAAGATATACAGGAAATGTAGGTCAGAGACTTTGTTTGGAATACTTTGAATGTTGAGAGATGGTACAGTTAAGTTTTTGGCAGATGAGGAAGAGTACATTTGAGAAGAGGAAAATAGGGGTGGGGGTGAGGGACAGGTAGGAGAACAGGAGCTGGTGACTGGTCCAGGATTGGCGTGTATATCACCTGATAGTAGAAATTTTAGTACAGGAAGTTTTAGTCTTGAATGGTTGAAATTAAACAAGTGATATTTTGGCTTTATTTTGGGTGGTAGTGAGGGCTGTAGGAACAGTTTTACTTTGTATAGGTGAGTATCATTGTGGTTGAATAGAGCAGGGGCAATAAGGAATGTGTGAGTAGATGAGTAATTAGTTTGTGGGTAGGTAAGTGTAGGGGGCAGGGTTTAGGTATGTTAGAATGTGATGATAGCAGGTAGACACAAAGAGAAGAAAAATCAGGGTTGTAGTGAGGAGAAGGTTATGTTGTGTGGCAAGGTAAAAGCAGGTAGAGAGAGATAGTTTGGAAGAGTAGTGCAACAAGATGGGTGGGTTTGTAATAGTGTGGGGAGAAAAAGAAAAGTTATTAGGAGGTAGGATTAGGCCTGACTTTAGACGTGTCTATGTAAAGAGGAAGTTAGAGTAGATAGGACGGTTTGGGAGGAAGTTGGGAGTGGATAGGTAAAGGGGAAAACAGTGATGTGACTTGCAAGACCATACCACTGGTGCCCTTCAGAGTTTAACATTCTTCGATTTAAATTTCAGTTTAAGCAGTAGAGTGGATCGAACAGCTACAGCCTCAATCACAAATTTATTTTTTATCACATTAGTTTGGAGTGCTGGGATTCAAATGCCCTGTCTGTTTGCCACTTTTTTTTCCATTACATCTCCCATCGCTGGACTTAAAATTGTATGGCCACATTTTGGATTATTTACGTCTAACACTCATGGTTTATTTTCCAAACCTTCAGCTAGAGATCAAATTTGCTAATCCACACTTTACATTCTCCAGACCATTACATTTATTTGCATATTCAACTGCACTAACACAAAAGTCTATTCAAAATTACAAGAAAAGCAGCAACCAACAATTACACCAATTTAAGGCACTGCTGTGCAAGAATTGCTAAAGAATTCTACACAGGGTTAAGAGAGTCTCAGAATTTTAAGACATTATTAAAAAAATAATTTTTACATGGACACATCCTCCTATGATATGCTCTCCTTCCACCAAAACTTGCTTTAGCTTCATTCCCTTCTTCTGTTCTGCCACTTTACATATCCAGACTTCACTGTACTCTCTCATTAGTACTTCAGCAGTCCAATATAATGCATTCAGATTACCCATGTCATTGGATAAAATATTCTAGATGACTTCCCAGCCTGTCCAATTCTACATCTGTGTATTCTTCCAATGCCTACAAAGCAGACTACATATGCTGGTTTTCACAATCGGTGCTGGAGGTAGTACTTTTTACCACTACTCATGGGACTCGTGCACGTTTGACCTGGAGACTAAAAGGTTAAACTTGTATGCTATCACATCAGAATGCTGCACTAAATAATTTAGTGGTTAACACAGTAAGTACACAGCAGCCACAAAAAAGAAAAACTGTATTAGTTTTCCATCTACTTCACAGGGGCCCCGGAGATGTCACTCTGGCCAATATTGGGAACCACGGGTTTAAGCTGATCCACTTCCAAAATGAGTTCACTGTTAAGAATTTCAGTAAAACTTCGATAAGTATAGTGTACCTAGACTTCAGGAATTTTAATACATGTCCAAATGTACACCGGTCAAAAAAAAAAAAAGGAATGAGATGGAACCTGAAAACGATGGAGGATGCTATAAAAAAAATGGTTAGCTGATTGAAGGCAGAAAGTTGTGGAGAGGGAGACCACTAGTTCTGTTATACAAATTTGTTAAAGACATTGCACTTGCTATACAAAAAGTATTGTGCAAACACTTAAATATAAAAGCAACTGAAAAGCACTGGAAAAGTACAGTTGTGTACACTTACCATAAATGTAGATGTTAGAGTGTATTCACTGTTGCAGTCATCACACTTGGGTTTATCTGCCTGCAGGTAGTCCTCAATCAGCCCGAATACCAGAGTCTTGGGATTTCTGCGTCAGATGCTGTCGCTTCTTCCACGACGCCAGGTCGTCAGGGGTATCAAACATGCAAACAATGCCATTACATCAGTTTTTCTTGACCCAGATGTCAGGAGCCCTGTGGGGTAGGTTTTCCATGGTGTTTGTAGCAGAAATGGGTGTAATGTGCTATCCATTTGGAGATGGTTTGCTTTGAAATGGCCTTGCCCTCTGCTCCTGTAGCAAAGCTGACTAGCAGCTGGTCAGATTTTATGAAAGGTTTAGTCCTGCCAAAAAAGAACCTAAGCTGCCTGATGACGTCCAAGGAGTGCAGGATCCTTTCCCCTTTATTCGGAGGATTAGGGAAAAAGGTTGGTAAATGGATGGATTGGTTTAAAGCCACACTAGATACCACCTTGGGCATAAATGATAGGTTAGTCCTGAGGGAAACCTTGTCCTCATGGGAGATAAGCCATAAAGGTCTGCAACTCAGATACTCTTATTGCTGAAGTGATGGCTAGAAGTAAGGCTGTTTTCCAAGAGAAGAATTTTAACTCTGCTGTAGTAGCAGGCTCAAAGGGGGGAAGCATGAGCGTCTCTAGTACAAAGTTAAGGGCCCAGGCTGGAGTCGGAGCTCTCCTCAGGGGTCCTTAAGTTGTTAGCTCCTATCAGGAACTGCTTGACCAGAGGGTGAGAGAAGAGGGGTGGCTCAGTATTGTAATGAGCGGAGATGGCAGAGGCAAGAATCTTAATTGAAGAGGAGGATAGACCTTTGTGGAGTAGTTCTGCTAGATAATCTAGGATTTGAGGTAAGGTGGGCACGGTTGTGTCCTTTCCCTGAGAATGGCTCCAAGAACAGCATATTTACCATTTTTCTGAATAGGATTTGCTAGTGCTAGGCCTCATGGCCTCAAGGATGCCATCCAGTACCTGTTTGCAGAGGGTTGCTGGTGATGTAGTCAAGGGATGAGCCAGGCTGCTAGGTTCAGGGTTTGCAGCTGAGGATGCAAAATCTCGCCTTCCTTTTGGGACAGCAAGGAAGGGGTCTGAAGCAGGTACCCAGGGTGGCACAACTGTCAGACTGTGTAAAAGTGGGTGCCAGTGCTGGCATGACCAGTCTGCTACAATAAGGATTGTCCTTAGCTTGTCCTGTTTGACGTTGAGTAGTACTTTCGAGAGGAGGGGCAGAGGGGGGAAAGGCAAAGCTTGAGAGGTTTTCCCATGTAAAGGACAAGGCATCCACTTTCCATGCTTGGTTGTGGGGAGTTCTGGTGCAAAATTTGCTTAGTTGATTGTTCTGGGGGAAGCAAAGAGATCCACCTCTGGTGCCCCCCACCTGTGGATCAGAAGCTTGAATGATTTGGGTTCCAGATTCCACTTGTGTGGTTCCATTAGATTTCTGCTTAAGTCGTCTGCCAGTGAATTTAGTTTGCCTGGCAGGAATTTGGCTTGCAGGTGCACTTGACTAATCAAGGCTGTGTTCCACAAAGCCATGGCTAACCTGCAGAGTGAGTAGGAATAAGTTCCCCATGCTTGTTTTTGCAGTGTTGTCTGTCTTTATCAAGAGTTGTCCTGGAAAGATAAGGTATTTGAAGGCTGTCAGTGCATTCTGTACAGCTAACATTTCTTTTTGATATGCAGGTGCATTTGTCTTGGGCTCTATTTGCCTTGAATGCATTTGCTTGCCACGTGAGCCCCCCATGTACAGTCTGATGCGCCTGTTGTCAGGGTTTGGGTGGCAGGGGGGGGGGTTGAATGAAAGGGAGCCCCCTGTTGTGGCTGCAGGCCTCTGCCCACCAAAGGAACTCTGTCCTTAGGCAAGGAATGATAGGAATCATTGTTTCCAGGTCCTGAGAATGTTAACACCAGAGATGTTTTAAGCACCATTGAAATTTCCTCATATGCAGTCTTGCATATGGAATTAGCAGAATGCAAAAGGCCATGAACCGTAGGGCTTGCAGAATTGTTCTTGCAGACAGCTGGGTTTGGGTGGCCAGTAGTTTGAAGTAGTTTGTCAAATAAACCTGTTTTTCTGGAGTGAGGAATGCCATCTGGGAAGTTGTGTTCGCTTGTTCCCAGGAATACAATTTTTTGGCTGGGTACCAGATGTGATTTCTTTTTGTTGATGGTGTACCCCAGAGAAGTTAGAAGTCTCTTTACCAATGTCAGGTGCTGAAGTATCAATTCCAGACTGTCCGCCGGAATCAGGCAATTGTCCAAGTATGGGTAAATTTGAATTTACTCTGCCTGCAGTATGCGATGGCTGGGGCCAAGCATTTTGCGAATACCCTGGGCTCAGTAGATAAGCCAAAGGGAACTGCAGAGAACTGACAGTGCACACAGCCTGCCCTGAAACGTAGCTATTTCCTGTAAGATTCCCTTAAGGGGATGTGCAGATAAGCTTCTTTTATGTCTAGGGTGACCAGTCAGGAGTCCTTGGCTAGCATAGGAAGCAGCTGTTGGAGAGTAAGCATTTTGGAACCACCAGGAAGGTGTTGGGAATTGACAGATCCAGGATAGGGCGCCAAGAGTTTTCTTTTCTGGGCACCAGAAACAGTCTGGAGTAGAAACCCTGTCCCCTTTGCTCTGCTGAAAAAGGTTGAATAGACTTGATACTGAGAAGAGAAAGTACTTGCTTTTGGGCCTCTTCCCACTGGTTTGGGGGGAGGTATGGGAACCCGCTTGGAGTTGGCAGTGAGTGGAAGTAGAATCTGTATCTCTGGGATACAATGTTTAAGACCCATTTGTCCTGAGTAATGTACTCCCAGTTTTTTACATGCAGGGCGTCTTTTCCTCCTAGGGGTGCAAGTATTTGGGCAAGGCTGGGAAGTATGAAGGACAAGTCACTGTGAACTTTTTCCATGGGACGGTGGCTTACCACTGCCTGTTTTTGAGGTGGGAGCACTCCATTGTTTAGATCTGTGCATACCCTGACATTGTAGTCTTGCTGATCTGCTGCCCTGGGTTTGGACTGAGAAGGTCTGGGAGGGACTGGAAAGGACCAGTTTTTTGAAGGCCAATGCCTACTGAATCTAGGTGGCTGTACCTGTAGGAAATCTTTACAGCTTGCATAGATTTAGCTTTTTCCTCCATCTTTTTAAGAACTTCTGCTTTAGTGCCAAACAAACGTTCTTGGTTTAATGGAACATCTAGTAATTTTGCTTTGACATGGTCTGGCAAGATTTGTTCCTTTAGCCAAGCATGCCTTCTAAGAACAGACCCAGTGACAGCAGCCCTGCAAGATGCTTCTAAAGCATCAAAACCACAAATACAAAGTATGTTTTCCAACTTGGTTTGCAGAATGTTTTAACTCTTGTAAATCTTTATGTTCTGCACAATCGGGAATCAACATAATTTTTTTGTTTAATTAGTTCCATAATATGTTGCTAGTACTTCAACATGTGAAGCTAACAATTTAAAGCCCTGATGGCAAAAGCAGCAGAGGTGTATACCTTCTTTCCCCATCTGTCTAAAGCCCTAGAATCCTTGTCCGAAGGGGTAGGGCTTTTGGCTGTAGTAGCCTTAATGCCTTTAGGTCCCTGGGAAATGGTCTCTGGATCCGCAGTAGGATTCTTAAATAGAAATGTGTGAGAGTCAGGTACTCTGTAGTACTGGTCAGGTTTTCTTGGAGCTGGTGGCAAAGTATCAGGGGTAAGATTAGATTTCATGAAGACATCGTCTACAATTTCCAGAACAGGAGGGATAGCTAGAGGCCTGTACTGAGGCAAGTTTAAAAATTCCCTGAGTCTCCTTTTGGACTGTGGGTAGTCCTGGCACTCCCAGCAAAAATGCTCTCTGAGGGTATGCAGGGTTTCACCGAAAGAAAAATCCTCTGGTGGAGAGGCAGAGGACATGGAATCCTCTGCATCAGAATCCTCATAGGTAGATAAGGGTATGCCCTGGTAATCAGAGGGGTCAGTCATCAGACTCATGATCTGAAGATCAAGAAGGAAAATCAATTCTCTGTCTTTTTAGAGGGAGAAGGCTGGCTTTCCCCAACTAAAGTAAGAAGGTTTTCAGCTATTCTAAGCATTTGTTTCTGAGTTAAGGGAGCTTGAGAATGCGCTTTGGTCATCGGTTTCCTAGGCATAGTGTGAACACTGGCCCTAAGAAATTCAGTAGTTTTAGTCTGAAATGAAGTAGTTGGTTTAATACTAACATCGGAAGGTCTGAATACACCCTCAGAAGCCGGTGCCTGCACAGCGGCTTCGGACCCATCCAAGGTAGAGACATCTGCAGGTTCCATAGTCGAAGAAGCATCTCGCGGCATACCAGACTCCGAATGGGTCTCAGTAGAGGCCTGTGAATCTGTAGAAGCGGGTATCAGGGGCTGCGAAAGCACCTGAGTACCGGTGGACTGGCGACTAGCTTAACGAAAGTGTCTGCAGTTTTCGACTTTTGTGGTCTGTTTTTATCCTTCCATTTTTTCGGAAGATCGGTAGTCGGATGGCTTATTCAAGCCATTTTGGAATACGGAGAACGAGAGCTAAAGAATTTAGCAACAAAGATAACCTGACGATGAATAGTTCAGGCGTTGAACAGGGCACAAAATCGACAGTGAGGAACGTCATAGTCTGGGCCTAAAGAGGTGACGCAGTAAGAATGAAAATCTCTGCGAGGTATTTACTTTCCACAGGCAAGACGATTGTTAATTTTTTTCTGACATCGGTTAGAGCAAGAAAAAAGGATCCTCAATGGGGTACTTAGTTTAGAAGACTTCCGGTCTGAAACTCTAATAACGAAAATTTCAGGTAGCGGCCAACCGGCATTTGCAAACTGTTTCTGGCTCCGCTCGGCAAGAAAAGCTGATGTAGTGGCGTCGGCTGCATGTTTTATACCCCTGACAACCTGACATCATGGAAGAAGCGACAGCATCCGACGCAGAAATCCAAAGACTCTGGTATTCGGGCCAGCTGAGAGCTACCTGCAGGCAGACAACCCAAATGTGATGACTGCAACAGTGAAGCACGAAGAACACCACGAGCCACAAAGTATGACAAGAATGAAGTTCATCACATGGGATCACCCAATATCAATAGTTAAAAACACAGACGCAAGAAAACCAGATACAACAGTCGAAGAAAAAAAAAGACAAAAATAGCATTAATCAGTGAAATTACTGTACCAGCGATTATCGTGTCTAGCGTACCAAGAGAGACGGTCATCAAAGTGCCAGGATTTACAAACAGAAATGAGAGCAATGTACATTAAAGAAATCCAAACAGTTCTGATAATAGAAAAAGGACTAATGAAACAGAAATTACAGTCATATTTAACTTAGCTATAAATAAAATTAACCCCATACAAACCAGAAAGAGGCAATTCTACGTACATTGCAGGTGCTGAGATGACTACTCTTGACAAAGACTAAACCAACATTTGGAAAAATTTAATAAAAAAAGACTAACCTGTTTGCTAATGAACCCAACAGTGCAGAAGTATAAAATAACAGAGCCATCCTTCACCATGACAAACTATTACTTAGAAGGTGAACAGACAGATGGCAGTCACAGCTCGAAATAAAATTCTTAACCTTAGGCACTCTGGTTAGAGGAAGCAGAAGATGGTATGTATGCAAACAGCAACACAAACGGAACTGGAAGAAACAGGCCTGGTCTTAAAATAAGTGAACATACTGGTGAAGCTACACCCTAAGCACTAAGTCCAATACTGCCGATCCCAAAGGTAATAAAATAATAGGGAGAAAAAGAAATATTACAAGGTGCAGACGGGAAGCACTTTTCGAGGGGACTGAAGCCATTGTTCCTGAAAAACAGAAAGATGGGCATATGAATTTGTTTCAAAAAGTAGTAGCAAAAAAAAAAAAAAGTCAAGGCAGACGGGAGAATTTAATTTATAGACCTATTGTAGCAGCAGCCAGCTCTAAAACTGATTCATTTGGAATTTATGTAGACAAAGTTAAAATCAATTTATGTATTTGAAAAATACTTACTAAAAGATTCCTGGGACTTTATATAAAGGTTTACCTCACAGATATGGGAAAGACATGCAGGTTTCTTAATAGATGTAGTAGCCCTTTTTAAATTCCATACCTAAAGAAAAAGGGTTAAACATGTTGATGTTGAACATGTTTTAGATACACTAACCGAATGTGAATTTTTAGATGGTGAAACAATTCCATTGTTACTTGAATTTGTTAAAACAGTCCTAGATAACAACTTTCTATAATTTGAGGGAGAAACCTACCAACAGATGAAAGGTGTTTTGATGGGTGCAGCTTGTGTGCCCATTTATACCAGTATGGTTTTGTTAGCATTTGAAAAAAGCCACATCTTTACCTATGAATACTTTAATTACATCAAGATGTATTTAAGATATTTGGACGATAAATTAATTTTATGGACAGGAACAGAACATATGTTCAATTAATTTATAGAATTTTTGCACAATAGCATAGGTTTTTTAAAATTTACTTACAATTTCAACTTCAACAATAGTAACTATTTGGATGTCCAGGTTGATAAAATGGAGGTCGGTTTCAGGACACAGATATATATGAAACCAACTTTCAGTAATTCATATCTGCCTTTCAGTAGTGCACACCCCATTTCACTTGAACGTAATCTTGTAAAAGGGCAATTGATAAGGGTGTTGAGAACAACTTCCAGCACACATCATTAGAAGATGAAATTAACACCTTAAGATAGATGTTCAAAGACAGGGGTTACTCCGATAACATGGTTTTAGAAATTACAAGGGAGGTGATAAGGAAAGATAAAACAAATATGAACCTTTAGTGCGTAAAAAGAAGGACACAGAAAAGAATATTGACAGAGTCAATACAAGTTATGATACAGCTTGTATGGTTACTTATAATAAAAGGTCTAAAAATATAAAAAAAGTTAATAGAAATAATTGGAAGTTCTTGCAGGGTAAGAAAGAATGTTTGAAAGCCATTTGTAGGGAACAAATATTTATTTATAAAACTTTGCGGAACTTTAAACATATTTGATAAAGGAATGGACAGATGAATAATGGTGGGGCCAATAAATGTGGTTTCTGTAAACGGTGTTCCTATATAAACGCGGAAAATTGTTTCTTTGAAAAACAGACCAAGTTCCAAGGGTTTTTTTTTTCAAGCTGGGTAATTGTGGAACTGGAAAGCTAGTCCATCTGGCCACATGTGATGGATGTGATGGATATTATGTAGGGAAGAGACAGAGATCTCTCAGAAAGCAGATTTATGAACACACACGGGTTTAAGAGAAAAAAATGTAATAACTCCTTAGCCAAACATGCCGATACTTGTACTAATTTTACAACATTTTTTGTTTGGTGTTGCTGATATATGGAGATAAACCCAAGGGGTGGCATGTGGGAGCACCTAACTGAATACAGAGAATTACCTCGGCAATACAAAGACAGAGCCCCTGACTTAATGAAACTATATCAATCCAGCCAGTTTTAAAGTTTAGGGCAGCGAAATTGTGAAGGTTCATCTGACCAATATTCCATCCTTTTTAAGCTGTTGTGATTCATTTATTATTTTAAGTACTTTTTAAGTGTTCTACTAGAGATTTGTTATTATTAGAGTTTACAAGCCTTTTGCTCGGTCACACTGAATCATTTACTGTTAATTCCTGTTTAGATTATGCTATTTTTGCTTTAGATTTCAATGTATTTCAATAATTTTAACTAAATTCTGTTCATTAAATATAAAATGAACAATGTCCTTTATTTTCTGGATGAAAAAATGTTGTGCACACTGTGCCTTTAAATAATTAGATTTAATTAAGGTGTATGTTATAAAAGGGAGTGAATTTAGTCCCTACAGGTTTCTGATGAGTTCTGGTCAATAAATTTATTTTTTGCCAATCTCAAGCGGTAAATGTTTTCTTATTGATTTAGTTTGGTTTCTAGGAGAATTTAAGTTCAAAAGTACAGGATCAGGCTTCAGTTTAGATATCAAAAATTAATTTTTCAATGGTAGCCCATCAAATCACTTTCACCTGCTTTCTCAAACTGAGCAGTACATGGCAAAAGCAATGTACCTTTTAAAGCAGCATGTAACAGCTAGAAACGAGGATGACATGGACATGAGTTAGACTGGCTAGATCATCAATTTTCTGCTGGCTTGTATATGCAGCATCTGATTGATTATTCTGCAACTGCTTGATGAAAGTCCATGTTATTATAAAGTTCTTTAATACTCTTTTCTGAAAGAAAAACACCAATCAAACATTATTCACTTGGTTATAAAGCCATTATTTAAATACTCTTTCCTTATATGACAGTTTATAAAATTCTACTTTGCAATTCAGTATGTCTGGCAATATTTAACAATTATCACACTCCCAAATTTGTTATGCATTATTATTTTGCAGGTGTTACAGCAGAACAGGGCAAAGGAAGTGAGGATGAAGGCTAGACAGAGACTAGAATTAGTACAGAAAACAGATTGATATTTAAAAGAAAAAACTATAAAAAGGTTGCAACAGTAACAGAAAAGAACACATGGAGAAACCCCAGGCAGAAAGAATGGAAGAGAGAGATTATGTTGATAAGGAAATGGTGTGTGTGGAATAGGAAGGGCAGATGGGGCATGACGTATGATGATTCTGGAAAAGAAGAAGCAGGAATAAAATCAATAGCTGTTAAAGATGGTAGAATGATCTGGAAACTAGAAAACATAGCAGACTCACCAAAAATAATTCAAGCAATACTTGGTCACTATCTTAGGCTATTACACATATTCCACAAATAGATCTACACCCGGGGAAGACTAGACAAGTAGGAAAAAGTACAGTACAGTACAGTGGGTTAACAACCCCCCTCCCCCGGTAGGTGTAGATGTAGATGGTGGGACAAATATTGATTTTCAACAAGCCTGTGTGATTCGATACAGTCTCTTATACAAAAGGGGTTAAGAAAATTCTTAATAAAAACTGGAGTATTTTCAAAACTAACAATGATGTGTATCAGGTTTTGGGTGAAAAACCCACTTTTTCTACCAAAATAGGACCTAATGTAAAGTTGGTCTTAGAAAGGAAAGTTAGTAATGGTGGAGCTAACAGCAACCTAAATGGTACCAGGCCCTGAGGTAGATGTTCTTATTGCCATTACATTCTACAGAGTACTTCTATTACCTTGGCTAATAAAAATGGTAATACTTTGTTTTTCAGGAAAGGAAACTGTTTTTCCAGCAAACTAGTATGGCTCGAGGATTATAATACCTGCATTTCATTTTATGTTGGAAAGACTGAGAGGCTTCTTAACTCCAGAATATATGAGCATCTATATGATGTAAAAAATAAAAGAGAAACTAATGCCTTGTTTAGACACAGTTTACAGTGTGAAGGTTTTTCTGGGTTTAAGTTTGCCATTCTGGATACTGTGCAAGTAGATTCAAGAGGAGGGGTTTGGCAAAATGTAATGTGTAAAAAAAGAGCCGTTGTGGCAGTTAAGGTTGGCTGCAAATGTACATCCAGGGTTAAATGATTATTTGACTATCCTGCCAGTATTAAAAGAAAAAGCAGGACAAGTCTAAGTCCCTTCATTTGTTTTATTGTTTCACTAATGTGATAGTGAATAATATTGACCTAATGGTTTTTCCTACTCTCATTATTTTAAACATCAATATTCATGATCGATGCTAATTTAATGGCTTTTATTGATTTTCTAACCAATTATTGTTGTTTTAAACCTATTTAAACTGCTTTTTAAGAAAAGTCCTTTGTTCTGATGAAGTCAACTGTGTCTGATGAAAGCGCTTAACTGTTTTTTTTTTTTTTACAATAAATGGATTGGAGAGACTACCAGGGTGCTTATTTTTTGGTTTATTTGTTTTTTTGGTAAGCACTTTTACATCACTTTACTGGTTTTATAGTTTTATTTGTGGTGTTCTGGGCATCATGGATTCTCCTGAACCATTGGATTTTTCACCAATCATTGATTCTGGACATCACCTTGAACTTTTGGAGCTTAAAAGGGACGTGGCCAAGTTAAAGGGTGAGTTAACTCGGTTTATTGAGCTGTTTTCACAACAGCACAGTCACCAGAGTGGTTCGCTTGGTTCTGGCAATTGTGTGGAGGCTGTACAAGTGAATGGAGGAGGCTGCTGCACCCAAGGTAATGAACACGGATTGGGCAGCTGTTTGCGCACCTCGGGGAGGCATAGTGATGTCATCGCGACGGCCGAGGTCCATCATGTGTTTTCCCTTTAATGGGGATGATTTTCGAATTTCAACCAGCAAAGCCAGTCGAGGAAGGATTTAGGCACTACATTTACTTTGGCAAAGACCTTGATATTATTTTCGAAGGCGTTTTTGAGTAGCCGTGACAGGCAGAGCACAAAGAAACAGGTACTGGTAACATTATTCAAGATTCTATTCTCCCCAAATTGACTAATTACAATTCTGAAGGGAGATGTAACCACAACTCTGTGCTTCCTGAGCAGAGTTACTTTTAATGGGCATTCCTCTTGTCTAAGGAATGATGTTAACAACTGTAACCAGAATACAAGGGGGACTAGTTGTAAATAAGTTGCCCTGTTTAAAAAGAACTTTGTTTTCAATGAACAACACAAGGTACCAGGGATAATGTCTGGCAAGGACAATTGGGATAACAGTTTCAAATCTTTGAAAGACATGATTTATGTGTTTGAGAAACAAACTGTTAAAATTCAAAATGTCTCAAATGGAAATTGTTTATTTTAAGGAATGCCTGCGTTTACAAGTGGTACTGCAGGGGTTACGGGTGTATAAATTCCTTTTTGGATTACATTATGATGCTGATGTTATTGGGGATTTTGTTAAACTTTCAATAAATGGGGGTTTGAACTTCTTAACAAAGTTGTGCATTTTCATGAACAGATGGAAAATAGGCTTCAAAAAGAAGTAGAAGAGTTGAATGGTGTGATTCTAGGTGACTTGTTGTTTTCCCAATATGAAGGGCTTTACAATAAAATTATTGACAGAGTAGAGAAAAAATGCAATAATATTTTTTACAAAAAAATCAAAGAAGTTAGATAGGGGACCTTAAGCAATACAAAAATTATAAAGTGTACCCTACTAATTGTTTTTAGACATACAGATTCTGATCAAAGTGGGTTTCATTCCCAGTTTGATGGTAATAACAGGACTATTTCTGGTGTAGAAGGGGATGATGAGAACAGGTATTTTGGAGAAGAGATAGTGGATTGTCCTGAGCAACAGGATTTTCCAGTTTTAAGGCGCTCCAAAAGAATAGCAAACAAGAAGCAAGGGAGATGACCTGCATACAGCAAAGTGGTACAATACCAGAAAGGTTTCCCCAAGTGGCAGACGGGGAGGTATCAATATTAGGTAACGAAGGGCAGTACATTCTTCATACCTCCTATGGTTTCAATATTCACAACTATACTGACAGGTTTATTACAGATGAATTTTTTACATTATTTTCTAAAGGGTTTAAGTTTGTCCCCACCAAAATTCCTGATATTGCAGAGGTATTAATAGATGTACAGCTGTATTTAAGGAAATTAAACTTGAAAGTTTTATTTTGGAAAGGACGGGGGCAATAAATCCACAGAAAATAAAAATGTTTTAAGAAAAGTAGTGTATTTAATTTGCCCCTACATCCCTTGGTAGCCATTTTTGAGAAGGCTGTTAGAGATGATCTTTATAAGATGTGTGTGTGTGTGTGTGTGGGGGGGGGGGTTCAACCTCAACTCCAAGGAAAGGAGGCTTATTCAGGAACTAAGAGAAGACAAAAGTGTTTGAATTATGACCCCAGACAAAGGTGAGGGTATTATAGTTTTCAATTCTGAGGACTATACCAATGTCACACAGGAAATTTTGTTTAATGTCGAAAATTGCTCTCAAGTTTCCAAAAACCAAATACACATTTCTTATCAACACACTGATAGTTTTTATATGTATATGTATTAGATCAAAGAATTTCCAAAGAGGTTTAAGATTTTCTTTCTAATTCACATCCCAAAGTACCGGTTTATGTTTAGATACCAAAAGTATTGTGGTCCCTCCATTTAGGCCAATAGTGGCAGCTGGAGGTTCTAAAACACACAATTTAGCTGTCTATATAGACAGAATGATAAAGCATATTGTGGAGGGGGTACCACATTTGGTTAAAGATTCATGGGACTTTCTGTGGCAATTAAAATCAGAATTATGGTCCCCAGGAGTTACTTTTTTGACTATTGATGTCCAGGATCTTTTTTCTTGTATTCCCAAACAAGAGGGTTTAGCAATATTTGAGGATGTACTCTTCATCTGTTCCCACCTACAACATGATCAGGTTAACTTACCTTGCTATGTGAAACCATGGCCCTCATTCTTGAAAATAATTACATTTTTTTTGAGGGGCAATACTTTCAGCAGGTAAAAGGTGTAGCTATGGGGGACTCCTGTGCCCCCGTTTATGTTAACCTTGTTTTATTGTGTTGAGAAAGGGAATATGTTTTCAAAAGTTAACATTTCTCAGAGATTCTCTCTTATAAAAGGTTTTGGATGAAATTTGTATTTTATGGAGAGGTAAAAAAGATTCTATACCTGCTTTCATTCAGTATTTGAACAGTACCACCACTTTTTAAAATTTACCTTTGAGTGTCATGATGAGGAAATAAATTATCTGGATACAAAGATAGCAAAAGGAAAAGGTTTTATTTCTCGAGTATATCGTAAGAAAACCTTCTCCAATAGTTATTTACATTATAACAGCCATCACCAACTGTTTCAGAAGAAAGGCATCATTAAAGGTCAGGCTAGGATAGCCAGGATGACTTCCCAAAAAGAGGATGTAATAAAAGAATTCGTACATCTGAAGGAAATGTTTTTAGATAGGGGTTATCCTGGTGAATTTATTGATGCCAATCTGAGAGAAGTTTTGAATGAATGGGGTAAAAAATATATGCCACTTTTAGGTTAACAACCCCCCCCCCCCCAGGTAGGTGTAGATGTAGATGGTGGGACAAATATTGATTTTCAACAAGCCTGTGTGATTCAATACAGTCCCTTATACAATGGGGTTAAGAATATTCTTAATAAAAACTGGAGTATTTTCAAAACCAACAATGAGGTGTATCCGGTTTTGGGTGAAAAACCCACTTTTTCTACCAAAATAGGACCTAATGTAAAGTTGGTCTTAGAAAGGAAAGTTAGTAATGGTGGAGCTAACAGCAACCTAAATGGTACCAGACCCTGAGGTAGATGTTCTTATTGCCATTACATTCTACAGAGTACTTCTATTACCTTGGCCAATAAAAATGGTAATACTTTGTTTTTCAGGAAAGGAAATTGTTTTTCCAGCAAACTAGTATGGCTCGAGGAATATAATACCTGCATTTCATTTTATGTTGGAAAGACTGAGAGACTTCTTAACTCCAGAATATATAAGCATCTATATGATGTAAAAAATAAAAGATAAATTAATGCCTTGTTTAGACAGTTTACAGTGTGAAGGTTTTTCTGGGTTTAAGTTTACCATTCTGGATACTGTGCAAGTAGATTCGAGAGTGTGGGATTGGCAAAATGTATTATGTAAAAAAGAGCTGTTGTGGCAGTTAAGGTTGGCTGCAAATGTACATCCAGGGTTAAATGATTATTTGACTATCCTGCCAGTTTTAAAAGAAAAAGCAGGAAAAGTCTAAGTCCATTCATTTGTTTTATTGTTTCACTAATATGATAGTGAATAATATTGACCTAATGGGTTTTCCTACTCTGATTATTTTAAACATCAATATTCATGATTTATGCTAATTTAATAGCTTTATTGGTTGTTTTTCTAACAATTTATGGCCGTTTTAAACCTATTTAAACTGCTTTTTAAGAAAAGTCCTTTTTTCTGATGAAGTCAACTGTGTTTCATGAAAGTGCTTAATGATGTTTTTATACAATAAACAGATTGGAGACCAACTACCAGGGTGCTTACTTTTTGGTTTACAGTACAGTATGTGTCAGAGATGTGGCCAAGTGGAAATGGGGATAGACAGCTCTGTGGCACAGGCAGACTAACCCCAGACTACGCTGCGAGTGACCCAACTTCGACTAGAAGCTGAGGTTCCCACAGGACCTTGCTGGGGAGGACAGGAGTAAGCAAATGCTGCTGGCTTGCCTGACCTGAGGGGAAGGAGGCGGCTTGGGCTCATCACTTGGTTGGCATACAGCAGTAACACCAGGTGAGTCACCCATGAAGTACAGACAGACAGTCTGTGCTAACACTGTGTATTTTATGTCTGTAGTACAGGTTACCTCAGAGGGGCGCAACTGTACAGCTCAGCATGCTGTCAAGGGGGAGGGCAATATTCTGCCTGGAAGAGACTTGACTGCTCCTCAGGGCCAGGAAGCTTATCACCCAATTCAGTGTTGGGGAAACAATGGGCTGACAAGGCTCCCAGGTAGGAGCAAATGGGCCACAGTATTCTTGCCTAGCTTGGGAATACCTGTCCCTGCAGAGCAACTGGGTCAACTGGCTGCTGGTAGTGGAGCCATCAGGCAAGGTAATGCAGAGGAATAAAAAAGACCAGAGGATAATGCACATCTTCAAATGTTCTGAGATGTGAATGGGCAAGGAAGGCATGACAGCAACCCATGTGTGAAATAAGTACATACAACAGATAAGATCTATGCCTCTGACATGGCCAATAATCAAAGGAGGACAGACAAAGGGATAAGGAAATAAACGCTGCTACACACACACACACACACAGATGAAAGGTGGAAACTGGGAAGAGGAAAGAAAGAAAACTCAATGTGAAAGGTTACTATGCCTCAATAAGGTAAAGTATTAAAAGATTTGAAACTCAGAAGATGAAGACAGAGAATAATAAAGTGGGGACAAGAAAACAGAAGTCGTGATCCAAAGCTGAAAGAAAATGTAATTGGGAAGTACTCAAGTAAAAGACACAAAGGAAATGTAAGATTCCAAAAACAGGAACAAAGCAAGGGAGTTCAAGCCAGCAACAAGATAAGTAGGTACAAGCTAGAGAGAGCACAGTGAGAACAACATTCATACCAAAAACTCTACAAGCAAATAAATATGCAGCATTACTTGAGCATGCTATATTGTTATTGACTACCAAAAATCAGTGCAATCGCTGGACTACATTTTTGTAATTACTGCACAAAGAAAACTACAAAAAAAATGTAAACAAATGAAACAGAACTATGTAAACTTCTCATATACTCAAGAGTACATCTAGTAGAATTACAGAAGCCGTGGTTTTTATAGCAACAAAAAGTATCATTTTACTTTGTCTTTAAAGCGTCTCATGAACTTCTAAAATTCCTTCTACATTAAACTGCCACACACCTTGTTCTTCACATGAGAAGTTAAAACAGAGACCCCATCTCCCACAGCTAGTGGCAGCTCAGGTAGAAAAAAAAGATCCCATGGCACTTATCAAAGAGTAGAGGAAGTACCCCAATGCCCTGTTCAGTTTCCCTCTAGTCAGTATGAAATACCACCTCAGGCTTCCCTTGAAAACAGGCTACGCTTCCCTTGAAAACAGGCTACCCAGTCAACAAAGTGTAAAAGCCATAAATAAACATTGAACAGCCTCTGCTTCACTTCTCACCACTGAGAAGTGCATTCTGAGCATTCTCTAAAGCAACAACTTACTGTTAATGCACGTCACCATTCAGAAGTTATTGAAAGGCAAGAAAATTAGCTTTAAAACAAGTCATTAGCTCTTCATGTTGCAGCCTAAGCCAGCGAAAGCAGAGCACACAATAAATTTAAAATCTTAGTTCTATGCAAACCAAGAAAGACACGAGATGTCCCAATGATAAACAATGCATAATCTAAAAAAAAAAAACATTGCTCCTTTAAGAATACAGTGCCATCAAACAGTGACATTTTTAAAAATAAACATACTGGTAATAACAGTGAAATGCCAGCACTGGTATAAAAACAATAACATTACTATACAAAACATTATACATGTTTCTACATTTACTGTTTAACAGTTACAAGGTAACTGCATACATTAAAGTAAAAACTGCAAACACACTGCAGCTGACTGTTAAATTGTCTCATTTTCTGTAGACGAATTTTTAACATTGTTAAATTATAGTACATTGCCCATGATGTTTTAGTGAGGCATCAATGTATGTGACCACTGCTCTTTAAATAACTGCTTCATTCATCTTCCTTACCTCTATTTCACAAGGATATTCTGTGCCATCCAAAAGCACCACCCTACACGGTACTGTTTTCACCTTTTTTGGGGTCTTCTTGGGTGATTTCTCCATTCTGGTATGAACTGTCTGCACTTCTTTGGTTTCTCTTTTTGCTTCTTCTGGTTCTATCTTTTCGTCCGAGTCCACCTTATCTTCCTTTATATCTGTAGCTTTCTCATCAGACTTCTCTTCCTTCCCGTCTTCCCTTGCAGGCTATAATGAAAGCAGAGAGAGAGAGAGACTTATCAAAACTATAAGCAGAAGAACGTGTTTTGAGGAAGAATGCCCTGCAATGACTGAAACATATTTGCCCAATAGCATTATTATACACTTCATAACTTCAGAATATGGCAGAATGGGTAATGCTAGCTAGCTCTTTTTGAAAAATATCCGCTAGACTGAAATACTTAGCTCCTTTAATATATTTACAAACCTGTTCTCCAAGCAGACCCTCTACTATGCTCGCCATTAAGTGTTATTTTTAGGTTCATAGGTTGGCACTAGGCTATTGGCCCTAGGGCCTATGTAAGCCTAGCCATAACAATTCCCTGGATATTTCTTCCCACAATATTTACTTCTCTGGACCCCTGTCTAGCAGGGCGGCTGACATGATCTCCGGGGTGAATTTCCTATCTCCCATCCAATCATCAAGGTTCCTTTTGAAGAGGGCCAATGAGGCACTCTGCTTGACATGTATGGGCAAGTCTATTCCAGAGTATGGGGAGTCTCTGGGTCAGGAACCTATCCCTCCAGCATGTTTTGTTCATTGTGATGACAAGGTTTAGATCCCTGGAGTGTGTGGCTCTGAGGGATTGGGATTTCTTTAAGTGGAGTATGTCCAACAGCTCAGGGTTTGACATGGCCTTGTATGTTAAGCGGAGATCGCCTCTGAGTAGACTATATGCCACCGAGTATAGCTGGAGTTTTTTTAGACGGTCAGCATATGGCATCTGCTTTAGGCCTGTGATTCTTTTAGTGAGGTATTTCTGTGGCCTTTCCAGCTGTTGCAGATGTCTTGTGAGGTACATACCAAACGGGGCATTATACTCTATAATGGGTCTAATGAGGGATGAGTACAGTGGGACAATGACCTCCTTTTATATGGATGAAAGCCCTTAGTGATGAGGTGTGCCACATAGAAGGATATCCTAACTGTTGTGGCGATGTGGTTATCGAACGTGAGACCACTGTCGACCTGTGTCCCTAAATCTCTCATCACACTTTCGATGTTTAGTGTCCTGCCACCTATGTGGTAATTCATGGGTACATGTTTTTTTCCAAAGGGGTAACTATACATTTCTTGGCATTAATCTTGAGCCCATGGCTCTGGCACCAGGCATCTGTTTCTGTAAGGCCCTTTTGTAGAATATCCACATCATTTGGGGATTCAAAAACGGCTCCCAGTTTGCAGTCATCTGCGAACTTTGTTATCCAGAGTCCCTTAGTGTTGGCCTGTACTTCAGAGAAGTAGATGCCAAACAAGAGTGGTCCCAGGACTGAACCCTGAGGTACTCCACTTTGTCACTTGTCTGGAGCTGGATTTGGAGTCAGCTACTTTTACAGCTTGGGTTCTGTCAGTAAGCCAGTTGGCAACCCATCGAGTGACGTAGAGATTTATGCCCAGCTTAGTAAGTTTATCTATGATTCCAGAGTGGGGGATGGTGTTAAAGGCCTTGGCAAGGTCCAGATAGGCTGTGTGAGAAGGAATACAAGTAAGGTGGTAATTTTCTTAGAAAACATGCAAGTGTAAACTAATGGGATTCAAATCAAAGTAACCTGAATTTGCAACCTGACCTTAACACGTTAATGACTGTGTTATACTAGCTTCTTTATAAAATGCCAAGTATAGTTTGGCAACCATTGTCAGCAAAAAGCACCTATGTTCTAAACTTTAACCAAAAGATCCGATCACAGAAGTGATACAGAACTTTTAATTCATAAGAATTTGCTATGTTTTCTTGAATCCAGACGGGAAGCTTGGTATCACTGGGCTCCGTCCTCTCTCAGCCCCAACGCCATCCTACTCTACAGCTCCACCAAAGTGAAACGCTTGACCTGAACATTGTAACAAGCAAGCGCTAACCCTATGCTGCAGTCTAATAAATATAGACAGCTAACTAAGCTAAACTAAGGTACTACTCTAAACTAAAAGTAAACTACCTAATGAAAAGAAGCTACTGTTGAATTGTTTGTAACGCTCAAAGTTTAAAATATACTAGCTAGCGTACTGGATTCAATTTAAAGGATAGCATCCCATACATCCTACAACCACGTAATTTGGTTACATTTAAAGAATAGTAGAATAAAAATCCCAGTAAAAGCAAACAGAGTACATACTAAACTGTCACTCTGTAGCTTCACTCTAATACATAGCATTAGTACAACGCCAACTACCATAAGTACTTTCCTTAAATTCCTGCCATTAGAAAACATTGGAACTGGATTATCCCCGCTCCGCTCGCCCTCGCTGCGCACGGGCTCGCTTCGCTCCCCACCCTGCCCCCATATCCCACCCGCCCCCAGTACCCCTACATTTATAGCCAAGTAATCACGCCCCCTAATTATCTCCTAAACTACACCCTGTCCCATAATTCCCCCTCTGTCTCCACCCCCAGCGATATACCTTATTACTCTTTGCTCACATCTATATCCCAATTTTTCACAGCTCACTACTTAAAATATGCAACCCACTCGACCTGCTAAGTCAATGACAATAATAATAACTATATTTCTTATCACCCCACTTATAACTATCACTTACCTAGCTACTAAATATGAAGACCAGCCATACTCAGGGTACCCCTACCCTAGAGGTAGTACCAATACTCCTCCAGTAAAATTTAGTAGTAGACCAAACTTCCAACAGTTAGGTGGCATTAGTCCCAATTATATACACCACTACCACTTCAGAATCAATCCTAATCAACCCAAATCCAGACAAAATCAAAAGCTGTTAATAAAACTAACTAAACTACTAGAGTACCTCAGTAGAAACATCATTAAATATGGAGATATTCACCCTAATCCTGGCCCTACAACTGATACCATTCCAAACTGCCCATCACCCTTGCCTAAGTCAGCCAATTCCCTCCAGATTTATCACTTAAATATCAGAAGTATCAATAACAAAGTACCTAGCCTGCACGCCCTCCTAGCCACTCACCTTCCAGATATATGTATTACTGAAACTTGGCTAAAACCAGGACCCAAAGACAATGAAATCCTACCACCCGGTTATAATATACATAGGGTCGACCGTATGAAAAGAAAGGGTGGTGGTATTATTGTGCTCTATAACAATAATCTAAATGTTACCTTCAACACCAAGCAACCACCCCAAATCTCTAATGCGGAAATACTTGCCCTAAAACTACATTTAAATAAAGAATTGGATTTCTAACTACTACCCCCAAGAAACCATCATCATGGGTGACGTCAATATTGATTGGAACCTATGCTCCTCAGAAACACACCCCATCCACATCAACTTTCATGGGTATACCCAGATCATAAATACCTCCACCAGAATTGGAAATGCCAATCAAAAAGAAAGTATTTTAGATTGGATTCTAATAAATAGCCAACCTCAATCATATAAGGCCGGGACTGCTCCAAATGACCTAAGCGATCACCTAATTATGTATATAAAGAAAAATAATATAGGCCTCAAAACAACTCCTATGTACAGGTCAATTAGAAATAGGAAGCAATTTGACCTTTCAAAATTTCAGGAAGAACTCAGAGCCCATAAATGGACAAAACTAAAGTATCTCCCCCTAGAAGACGCAGTATCAATATTTAATACTACCTTCCTAGCCATACTCGATAATCATGCCCCTAAAAGATTAATCAAAACGAAATCAAACATTGCACCCTGGCTCACAAATGAAACTAAAGCTAAAATGAAAAACAGAAACAAATCATGGGATACATGGCGAGCAACCAAACTACCCCAAGACCACATCCGATTTCAGCAATTAAGAAATGTAACAAAAAAAATCAGTAATAGCTGACAAAAAAATTTATTACAGCCAACTACAAAACAAACACCAAAAGAACCCTAAAAAATTCTGGGCTGGTCTTAATAATCTTCTCCACCCAGGCAAATCCTCTACTCCTACCCCAGAACAGGTATCTGATAAAACCCTAATTGAAGTAGCCAACACCTTCAACTCTTTCTTCACGAACACTATTCAAACCTTAGCTAACCAACTATCAGCTACCCATTGTTCTGTGAATGAAGTCAATCCAGAAACTAAACCTAATTTCAATCTACAACCTGTCTCCACGTCTACTATAAGATCCTTACTTCAAAAGCTTAAACCTACCACCCTCTCCGCTGACCTCCTCCCAGCCGAATACTTACAAAAAGCTTCAGATGTCATTGCCTACCCAATATCCATACCAATTAATCGCACCATCTCTGAATCTAACATCGCCTCAATTTGGAAAACATCCCACGTCATACCACTTCATAAGGGAGGTAATTCCATGGATCTATCTAACTATAGGCCAATAGCCATAATGTCCCCTCTGGCCAAAATTATGGAAAAATGTATACATAAACAACTCCTTCACTATCTTATTCAGAATAATCTACTTACCAACTCACAACATGGATTTCGACCTAACCACAGCACAACTACTGCTCTACTCTCCTTTACGGATACAATTAATACTAACCGTAATAACAAAAAAATATCATCCGCTCTCTTTCCGGACCTCTCTAAAGCCTTCGACATGGTCAACCACCAACTACTTCATAATACCCTAAAAACCTTACAACTGGACAACCTAACCTTAGGCTGGTTCCGTGCATACCTCTCAAATAGGAAACAAGCCATACTCTGGGACAATCAACTCTCTGAACTCTTACCTAATACCATAGGGGTTCCACAAGGGTCCATACTGGGCCCACTTCTTTTTTCAGTTTTTATTAATGACCTACATAAAGCTATCCCTGAGGCAACTTGTGTACAATATGCCGATGATTCGACCTTAGTCTGCTCCGATACTTCTCTAGGGAATCTATTGGCCAAAACCCAATCCTGCTTCACAGCTGTGGAAAACTGGTTATCAGGGTGACAGCTACTTCTTAATCCAAAAAAAAAACAAATTGCTTCTTTTTCATCCAACCCTAAAACTTCCCTTTACTGACTTCACCATTCAATCAAACAATAGGACAACTATCTCACCTGACCCCCATACTAAGCTACTAGGTGTTACCATAGACAACAAACTCAGATTTGATACACATATTAATAATACTATTAAAACCGTGAACAAGAAACTAGGGTCACTATATAGAATCAAAGCCTTTCTAACCCCAATGTCAAAAACAACCATTGCCCGCACTCATTTACTATCTACTCTCCTATATGCATCCCCAGTTTTCACCAAGCTTAATAAAAGTGAGCTAAATAAACTTTCAAGTTCATATAATCACATTGCCAGATTTGCCACTGGCACTCCACATAGAACGCACCACTGTAATAACCTAAAAACCCTTGGATGGATAGAACTCCCAAACCTTCTCCAGCAAAATCAACTTATTGAGGCATTTAAGATACTTAAACATCCGGATAAAGCTCCTGCACTAAATGGCCTAATTACACCATATAACAACCTAAATAGCCTACGCTCCGCAGATAGGCTTCTTTTTCAAAATGTCAAATCCCATAATGCAGGAGGTGATGCTCTATTCGCTAACGTCACTGCTAAAAATTGGAATTCTCTTCCCTCTAGCATTACTACCATTACCTCCTTATCCCTCTTTAAAGTCTACTCCAATATTTCAAATCACACTGGCTCTGCCAATGTTCATTCCCGGATTAATTACCTCTTACCCTCTTTATAAATCTTACTTCTCTTCTTTCATTTGTTTCCCATGGTACACACCATGACCCTTCTTATTACTTGATCTATCTACCTAATAATTCTCCTCCCTTTGTATCTACTGAAACCTTATTTACCTCTGTATTGAGGCTTAACGAACTGAAATTGATATAAGTGTTCTGATTAAAACTACCTATGTATTCTTGATTCATTGTAATAGATAACAATTTGTATGTTTCCTATGTAATAAAAGAAACCTTATGTTTATTAAAAATTTGTATACGTGGAGCTTTTCTCCCCGGGCCTTCGCTGAAAATGGACATGTATCCAGTCGGATTATCCCAGTCAACAAATGTAAAATAAATAAATAAACGCCTATAATGTACTGTCCACTTGCAACATGTTGACTCGTTAATAAAAGACATGGTCAGTCCTGGCATACTGAATACTAGCTTTTGAGTCTGAGGAAAGAACTTCCCTCAACTGGCAACTTAGCTGAAACCCAGACAACTGTACACATATGCGTGCATACATACATACACACACACACACACACACACACACACACACACACACACACACACACACACACACACACACACAAATGCAGGTGTTACATCCCTCAAGATCTCAGTTCTATTGCTCTACTAAAACCCCCTCAAATTACTAAATTGTTAAAGTATTACAATTTCTAAACAATGAAACCTTCATCCTTCCTGCAAGCAACACACTTCGGTTCTCTGGAAATCTTAGTCTTACTACACCTCAGCAGGAAAGTTAGACAACATTCCCTCAACATATCCTTGCACGTGTGTGAGCACACACACATTATATATCAGTATATATTACCACACAGTAACAGATCAAGACAAGTCATCACCATCTCTCTCAGCATTGATAACTGTGCACAAGACCACATTATGTAGAATGTCAGCCACCAAAATAAAACAGTGTCGATACACAGGAGACCCCATGTCCTGCCATGTGTATGCCAGCAATTCCATTACACAAGTTGATATAATTTTAAAATTAAGACAAAAATGTTTTTCAGTGGCACTCATTTCAGGATCATCAACTATATGATGAATAACAAAACACTAAAAAACATTACATTAAAACAACTGCAACAGCAAAGAGAAACTGCAAATCCTAAGATGGTGTCTCTATCCTTGTTAGCCACGTAAGACTTAAGAGACTGTTTCCTTATTTGCATCAGCCACTAAGAAGTTAGACTATATATTACATTTGCAGAACCAATTGACACATGCCAAAATAGAGGAATGCATGCTTTACACTGCAGCAAGACAGGAGGAGGTGGTTAATATGCATTCACATCCTGTTAGACATTTCAACCAAAATGAAGAAAACTAATAGTCAAGCAGTGGCAGAAGGAGTGAAGCTCACTCAACCATAAAAGAGAATGGAATGAGACAAACAGAAGCTATACTCTGAAGAAAGAATACTTAGTTGATTGATAAACCTGAAAATTTGAAAGGAAGTCACTGTGTCAAATGTACTTGGACTTTACATGATCAAGAAACAGGACTTGCTAAAATCTATTTTATTTATACTGATGGTCCACACACTATTTGCTCCTGGATAAGTCACAACGGTAAAGCAACCCAGGAAGCTAATATTTCATTTTGCTACATATAAACAAATGAAAGCAGTACTACAGCTATTATGGCAACCAGGAAAGATGCAAGAAGAATGTCATGAGCCAGACAACTACTCTGAGGTGGACTTTTCAGCACAGACCTGATGAAAATGGAGTTGGATCATTTTAGCAACAAGACTCTGCAAAATACAGTAACTTTTAAACAATATATTCCTGAATGGATAAAAGTCAGTTACACTGCTTCAGGGAAGAAGGGCAACTTCACAGAAGTACAAACGACACAAGGATTAGTGGAATTATTAGCAGTGCAGCAGCCATCATCTCAAAAAGATGGCACTACTCGAAGTGTTCCGACTATTTCAGAGGAAAGCGATGACAAAACACCAGGTGGCACTGTCTCCAGCAATCCAACCACAACAAAAAGAAACGACCCACAACCTCTGAGGCAGTACCACATATTATAATTTACAGAAATTGTCTGACAAGACCGCTGTTTTGAAATAAATTAAATCTTAGTCTCTTTTGCTTCTCCTAACACAGAGGAAAAAGGTGATGGTGTATGTTTACAAGAAGCAGCAGGTAGGCTGTCTGCCCATGGGGGAAGGGGCAGATAACTTGGTTAATATCAGTTTCCCCTTTGCTTTTATAGCGTGTAGAAGAGTATTTTAATGTAACTCATGCTGACCTTTCAAGGAGTACTGAACTAAATGGCTTCCTGTTGAACAGTTTCACCAACACTCAGACAAAATCCTGATCTTATACACAAAACAGAAAAAGAGAAAAGGCGAGTAACGATTAGGGGTGTAATACTTTGCCAATATCATGGACTCATGAGCAGTAACATCCCGCATGTACCCAAGTCAGCAACACGCTCCCTTTACAAGCCAGCAAATCAGGCTCAATGCACAAACTTGGCACAGGACTCCCTTACAATTAAAACGCTCTTGCAATTCAGACCTAAAGAAGGCCTGATTTAAAAAGACAGACCAAGAGATTATAGAGTATAGCTGTTGACTTGACCTTCATTAAACAATATGGAAAATGCACAAAATATTCACATACAACATTACAGACTGCTCTTAATGAGAGTTGGAGGAAGCTTAATTTCCTTAGGCACTGTGATGACATCATGATTTTTTTCTATAGTCTAAATAAGTTTTAAGAAGTCAGCATATGTATTAAGTGTAAAATATGATGAATACAAGACATGATGGTATATAGGATGAGACACCTCACTGGACAAGACCTTTGTGCTTTACTGCATGTTTCTGCTCTGTATGTAAAGCAGCTACTATCAATTCTAACACAGGCTCTGACATTGTGCTGTTCTTTTATTCAGAGGATAGTATACAAATCTGAAATGTGTGACACTTCCACAAAACAAGAACTAAAATCAGCACATGGTGGTAATTACTTTCCTAGGATACAATTATCAATACGTTTGTTGGCAATCAATAAAAGTTTAAACTGTGACTAAACTAAAGCAAAACATTTTGTATTAGCATGCTTGGAAAATGTATGGAAGTAACATACAACTGACCAAGAACAATGCAGACATTAATTAGACTTGTTTATCAAAAGACCTAGCAGATGCATTGGGACTTAGTGCATTGCCATGGTGACTATCTGTATGTAACATTTGCCAAACCTGGACATTTGTGCATGTTATATTGTACTTTTCCATGTTGTTTAGGAACTCCACCAGTAAGTCTTTTATTCTGTACAAAATAGCTGTACTAAACACAGCCTGGGGAATCACTCAGAAAAGTAATTTATTTATCTTTTTTGACTGGAAAAAGTCTGACTGGGTTACACCAATCTTCAGCAAAGGCCTGGATAGAAAAGTTCCACATTTAAGTTACATGTGATGCACACTTATAATTGCAGGGTAAAACATCTGTACATGAGCTTATTGACATAATTTTTAGTTTCTTACATGAACATAGCATTTTCACACACAAAAAAAAACAAGAGAGAAACTAACAAATTGACTATTGAATAGAAAAACAAAATATAATAACAGTTGATGTATTTATAGCATGATAGCTGCAAGAAAGAGTTCAAACTGGGGTAATGTTTGAGATTAGTAATAATTTAAATCAGACAAGTAGTAATGTAGTTTGTTATAGGAAAGAGTAGTGGAAGCTAGGTTAAGAAGGGAGGGGATGATTAGTGATCAGCAGTATGGTTTAATGCCAAAAAAGAGCACTACAGATGCGATGAGTGTTGATGAAGAAGTACAGAGAAGGTCAGAAGGAGTTGCATTGTGTCTTTGTGGATTTAGAGAAAGCATATGACAGGTTGCCTAGAGAGGAGTTGTGTTATTGTATGAGGAAGTCGGGAGTGTCAGAGAAGTATGTAAGAGTGGTACAGGATATGTACGAGGGTAGTGTGACAGCGGTGAGGTCTGCTGTGGGAGTGACGGATGTGTTTAAGGTGGAGGTGGGATTACATCAAGGATCAGCTCTGAGCCCTTTCTTATTTGCAATGGTGATGGACAGGTTTGACAGACAAGATCAGACAGGAGTCCCCATGGACAGATGACATTGTGATCTGTAGTGAGAGTAGGGAAGAGGTGGAGACGACCCTGGAGAGGAGGAGATATGCTCTAGAGCGAAGAGGAATGAAGGTCAGCAGGACTAAGACAGAATATATGTGTGTGAATGAGAGGGAGGATAGGGGAATGGGGAGGAGGCAGGGAGTAGAGGTGGCAAAGGTGAATGAGTTTAAGTACTTGGGATCAACAGTTCAGAGTAATGGTAAGTGTGGAAGAGAGGTGAAGAAGAAAGTACAGGCAGGATGGAGTGGGTGGAGAAGAGTGTCAGGAGTGATTTGTGACAGACTAGTACCAGTAAGAATGAAAGGGAAGGTCTACAAGAGGGTAGTGAGACCAGCTATGTTATATGGGTTGGAGACAGTGGCATTGACAAAAAGGCAGGAGTCAGAGCTTGACGTGGCAGAGTTGAAGATGTTAAGATTTGCACTGGGTGTGACAAGGATGGACAAGTTTAGGAATAAGTATATTAGAGGGTCAGCCCAGGTTGGAAGGTTTGGAGACAAAGCCAGAGAGGCAAGATTACGTTGGTAATGTATAAGTGTTTATAGTTTCTCATTTTAGCAGTTACATTTTTATTTATTTATTTTTATTTATTAAGAGAGTTTGGGTTTTGTTATAATTGAATATTAATCCTGACAAATGTTATAAGTGTTTATAGTTTCTCATTTTAGCAGTTACATTTTTATTTATTTATTTTTATTTATTAAGAGAGTTTGGGTTTTGTTATAATTGAATTTTAATCCTGACAAATTTTATAAGTGTTTATAGTTTCTCATTTTAGCAGTTACATTTTTATTTATTAAGAGAGTTTGGGTTTTGTTATAATTGAATTTTAATCCTGACAAATTTTCAAATACGTTTAGAGCATTAAGTAGGTGGTCCAAAAATGTTTTAATGTCTCTACTAGCTAGTAATAGATCATCTGCAAATAGTTGACTCTTTGGGGATAGGTCATTATTGAGATCATAACCTTTTATATGTAGGTTATTTCTAATATAATTAGCCAATGGTTCTATGGCTAATGCAAAAATTAAGGGAGAAAGGGGGCCACCTTGTTTTGTGCCTTTTATCAGTTTAAAGGGAGAAGATAGAAAAAAAAATTTACAAAAGAGACAGAGTCTTCATAAAGCTTTGTAATTAGTTTTAGAAAGTCTGGAAAAAAGTTATACTGTTTTAATACTCTAAATAAGTAAGACCAGCTAAGTGAATCAAATGCTTTATCTATATCAAGACTCATTATAGTTAATTCATTTTTTATTTGCTATGTCTATTAGGGATACAAATCTTATTGTGTTGTCTTGGACTTCTCTATGTTTTATAAAACCTGTCTCGTCTTCTTCAACTAGAGTAGGTATAATGGAATTAATTCTATTTGCATTATGCTCATAAAAATCTTATAATCTATGTTTAAAAGTGAGATGGGTCTATAAGAACAAGAAGTAGATTACTAGGTTTAAGTACAGGTGAAATGAGAGAGTACTTCCATGATGGTGGACTAATAAACGTATTATTAATTTCATGAAATATACTTAATATTTTTAATATGTTGTCAGGGAGGATTTTATATATTTCGGGAATCAGATCTAAACCTGGTGATTTCTTAGTTTTATCTTCTAGTTCTTTATATGTACAAGGTCTATCAATTTTGGCTATGTATTCAGGGGTTAGAGTCTTTGGGATATTATGTATTAAGCATTTATCAAGAGTTCCATTTTCGATGTTTGATTTAGGGGCATTTATGTTCTCATAATGTTTCCTGAAACAGTATAATATGTTGTTCATATCAGAAGCTTTTATTTTCCTCTTGTTTTCCACACATATAATTTATTTTATAAGATTCTTTTCATTTAAACATTTAGACCTCACTGCAATTTTATGTAAACTTTTAGGATTGATAAAATATGAATATAGTTTGTTTTTTTCTAGACTTATAGATATTTTATGCTGCAAAATGTTTTGGTATTCTTTGATTAGTTTGTTTATATGATCTATGGCTTTTCTGTCTTTGATTATAAGATTACGTTTTATATTATCCATTTCATTTTGAATATCTTCTAATCTTTTATCCCATTCTTTTCTTTTTTGTAAATAGCAGTTTTTAACCTTCCCAAATAACACAACTTTTAGAGTGCCCCTTAAAATTGTGTCTGATACCTCTCCATTATTGTTTCTCTCTAGAAATTGATTTATTTCAGTTAGCATCTAATCTTGAAAGCCTTTTATACTTGTAATATAAGCTGGTATTATTTGGCAATGATTTAAGGTTCCTTTGTGAAAAGTTATATTAAAAGCAATGGTGTTTTGGTCAGACAGGGGGCAGGATATTAAAAGTACATTTTCTATTTTTGATTGCAAAGAGTTTGATATTAAAACTTTGTCAATATTAGTGTCCCAAATCTATGGGTAGTGGGAAAACGTTAGGGAAGAGGGAAGTTTTAAATGATATATATCTTTTAAATTTCTCATACTGATGTATTGTGAAAGTGTCTTGCTACAGGGGCAATTTTAAAGGATTTAGTATTCGTTCTTTCACTAGAAGAAAGGATACAATTAAAGTCTCCTGCACATATCATTTCTCCTCTAGAGTGTAAGGTTATAGTGTCTAAGTACTTCCTTACCATATTTGTACCAATTCTTGGAATCCAGTACGAGTTTATAAGTGAATAGTACTTTTTTCAAGTTTAATTACTGCTAATGTTTGCATTCCATCTTTGTCCACACACCTCTTCTTTTTTGGTTAAATTGGGAGCTAACCAGTATTTTATATTTTTTTTAGTATAAGCTTATTTAAATCTTGTGATATTAGATGAGTCTCTTGAAGGAATACTATATCTGCCTTATGTAAGGAAAGATACTTGCTCTTTTGATATGGTTATTCAGCCCATTTACATTTATTGATAAACATTTATATGTTAACATTTAATGTATTGGGTAGTATCAAAACATTTATAATGATTTCCAAAGAGATTTGTAGTACAAGTTGAAACAAAATTTGTTATGGACAGAATTTCTATAACTAATAAAAAAATGTCTATATTACTTACATTAATGACTTTCTTCGTGGAAACTAATGATCCTGGCTTAATATTCATTACATATAAGCCACAGATCTGCCAACCCAAAGGGTAGATCTCTGCTACTGCATAGTTTTCTATTATTTGGAGAAGAAAGACAGGGATAATGTAGAGCCTATGTAATCTAGCAAACTGTTTGAAGCATTTCCATACAAGGTATAACACCCTAGAATTATTGTGCTTAAACATCTTGGAAATATTAAACTTTTAAAACATGAGTATGTAAAATGCAACCTGACTATGAATTGAGGTACGTGTTGCATTGCAATCTAATATTTTAAAAACCTGAATGCTGGCTAGTAAAATCACACCTTATAAATGTTTTACTAAGTTCAGCAAGGTACAGCAAATAACCAACATCAGTATCTGCAATATTATCAACAATAAAAATATAATTGCTTGTATAAGTATTTATTTTATGTCATAGACTATAGACAATTGTATTAACAATGTGGTACAATGTTCTATTATGTGTTATAGAAATGGATGTTGTATTGTTTCACTTGTTTATATTTATAGTATATTACTTATTGACAGAAATAATAAGGTGCATCTTATGGGTAAATATAGCCATGGCAGTATGAAACTTCTTGAAAAAAGGGGGTGGGGACCAGCATACTATCAATTCAAAGTAGATTTGTGTTTCTATAAATACTTGGATAATCAATCAAGGCAATAAGCTGAAACTAAGAGATGACACTGTTACTGTTAGTCTACTGATGAGTGATAATAACAAAGGCAGCAACAGACAAATATACAGACTGCAGAATCTTGAAATAAAATGGAGTTAAATAGGTCTGTTGTTCTTAAAAACAATATATCTCATTTGAAAACAGAATCAACTTACACATTTTACATTAGACCATGTCATCATAGTTTGTATAATGCAATAAGCTATCAAACAAATATCAGCAAACAACCAGAACAAATTTCAGTGAGTCCCAGCTCTACTTTCCTTAAAAGTTTATTAAACACAATCCAACTTCTCTTTCTCTAGCGCCTCGGCCACAGCCTTTACACAGTAAAAAAGATCTTTTACTCTGTAAAGGCTGTGGCCGAGGCGCTAGAGAAAGAGAAGTTGGATTGTGTTTAATAAACTTTTAAGGAAAGTAGAGCTGGGACTCACTGAAATTTGTTCTGGTTGTTTGCTGATATTTGTTTCGTTTCATCTGTGGTTCCTTAAGCTATCAAACAAGTTTAAAACGTCTATCTTGTTGCAAAGCAGTTCACGTGAGTCTACAACATTGTTAAAGAATTAAACTTCCTCAGCTCATTATAAGGGTTATATGTACCTGTGAAGCAAACAGGAATGACCACTATAATTTTAAATCTAAAGGTACAAGTCTATTTAAATTGTACAGCATCTATGAGACATGAGTACTACAGATTTCTTATATGCAGGCAACAGTGATGAAAGTGTATAATCAGTTATGGTAACAAGTGAGAGAAATAAATCGCTGTGTAGTACTGTTTTAATACGCTTTCCATTAAGTTTCAGCCCTTACTTGTTTGGAAGGACCAAAAGAATCACTTACATTTGTTTTCTTTTATAATATACAGGATTGTTTTATGTTGAGCTATTATGCTGTTTCCGTTGCATTCCGGTTGGTCTGGAGGTTACTGAAGTCAGAGAAGAGTTCAATGGTCAATTGTAACTTCTTCTGAGGTGTCACAGCTGTTCCCATGTGGAAATGAAGCCTTAAATGAAGGTGGATATCTAGAGCCGGTTTCCAAAAGGTTACAAGTGAAGACTTAAGGTACAAGGGCGGGAATGATTACTTAGAAAACACGTGCAGATGTATTAAACATCCATGTTTAACATGAACAATTGTTTTTAATGTAAAATGGCAAAATTAGCAACAAAAAACTCCAAGCAATCAAAAGTAACCATACCATACAAGTTTCAGTTCAAAACAGGTCAAAAAAGCATCCACCACAGCAAATATCCCTAAGCAGAGAATATAAACAGCATCCAGTAAATAATAAAAGCCTTTAGAGCCTCTCATGAATCCAGAGCAGAAACACACTGGAGTATAATTTCACAAATCATTGTACTTGCATGTAAGACATTACAGTCTATGTCAGCAACATACAATCATGATGCCCCCTCCACTCGTTAAATATTTAGAGTAAGTAATCAAAGTGAAGCTTAGATGATGCAAATTATTAGTGTATAGTAACTTGTGTATTATCAAAATATCCTACAACACTTGTCATATTTGTTGATTTAGGTTTATGTAACTGTTTATTAAGTTATATTATAAAATTATTAACGACAAGTAAAGAATAAGGAACAAAGTTTTTAGCTTATTTATCCTTGTAGATGTTTTTATAAGATCAAAGAGTATGTATTTAGCGAAATTAAGAGAAAATCAAGTAAATTTATTTGCCTCTGGACTTCTTTTTCTCTTTCACAGACCAGTCAGGTTTTGTTGCTTGTCTTAATGTAAAAGTAGCATCCATTTGTTCAGTATTCATCAGGTTTTTCTTCTTTATAAAGGTATTTGCTTCTTCAAGGGTTTCGAAAGTTCTTTTTCCCTCTGGCAAGCGGAGTCTTATTTTGGCAGGATATGTCACTTGTGTCTTGATACCAGCTTGTTTAGTGTTTTAATACGGGAATGAAAGTTTTCTTTTTTGCAAGAACAGCCGTGGAGTAGTCCATCATCAAAGCTAACTATCTGGTCATTTATTATCAAGGGAAACAGGAACACTGACAAAACCAGCAAAGACCAAATCCAGCAAGGAAGGCTAGGAACACCAGTTAAACATCCAAAATGTATTACACACAAAGTTGAATTATCAAGGGAAAGACAGCCCAAGCAGATTTTAAAATAAGATCTTTGTCCTGGCTAGATATGTTTTACAATGATAGATCTTGGATATATATTCTTGTTATTGGATGGGGCTGTAGGTAGTGATCTGTGGGCTCACTTGATGCCAAATGAGAGAGCCTTTGGTAAATTTAAAATTTTGGGAAGCCATGCTGTTAAAAAATTTACTACATTATCTCCTTCCATTCCTTCTGGTATACCATAGATCCTCATATTATTTCTTCTGGACCGATTTTCTAAATCATCCACTGTGGCCTAATGGTTAAGGTGCTTGCCTTACAAACACAAGGCGCAGTGTTTGAGTCTCACAAGGGATAATTGGCTAGGCTTAAAATGGCTCGCAAGGGCAGTTAGCTTAGTACTAACCTATGAACCCAAGTTTGTTGTTCTGTTGTAGAAGATGTTCAATGTTTTTCTCTCCCTCTATCAGTATACAGTCGATATCTGACACTGATTCTTCTAGTGCCGATATCTGGATTTTTTGCTGTTTTAAGATATCACTCAATATTTCAATTTGCTTATTTGAATATTCCTTAATTTTGCCCATTTTTGTATCTAGTTTCTCAAATTCTGTTATTAGGTCTTGAATGTTTGAATGCATCTCCTCCTTTATAGAGTTGTCCTGCTGTGTAGATTTCAGAAGGCTCATCTTTTTTTCAGATGTAGTTCTCCCTTTCTTCTTCTTGTTAATTTTGACAGGAAAATATAAAGTTTGTGTATTGAAAAATATACTAAAAGAAAGCTTTCAAGTTTCAGTTTATAAATCAGTTACTTTGAAGTTACCTTTGGTGATTTTTGAAAATAAACCCTGTCAGAACAGTTATAGAACTGCAGAGCAGAGAAACTATGCTGCTTTCAGCCCCCCCCGGGGGGGGAGTTTTCTTGATGGAGTGAAGTATGTGGTAATGAAATTTGAGGTTGTCATCTATTATGACTCAGAGTAGTTTAGTTTGGCTTATGGTTCCTACTTTTGTGTTATTAACTGAGGTGATATGAAATGTGTGTTTCTGGTTAAGGTGTTGTTTTGGAGCAAAGCGCATAAGCTTCTTTTTTTGGCACTAAGAAGCAAGTTAGAAGTTTTTAGCCATATTTCAATGTCACTGAAAGATTTTTGAGTGATTTTCTGCAATCTGCTTTGCCCCATCCATAACAAAATACAGGTTGAATCACCAGCATATTTTGAGAGAGTGGCAAGCCTTGTACCAGTATGATGTTTATTTATGAAATTATTAAACAGAAGGGGGGCAAGTATTGACCTTTGGGGAACACTAACAGAGATTAGTTGAAATGGTTTGTTGCCATTTAGTTGGCTGCCAACAACTACATAAATAACTGTGAAACCAGGAGAGGGAGGGAGGAAGGGTAAGTGAAACCTACAGTTGCAAGTTCAGAAAGGGACTTTTAGTGGGACACTGTCAAATACTTTGGAAGGGTCAAGGAAGTTGAAGAAATAAAGTTGTCCTTGTTTCTGTATTAATTTACTATGTTGGTGAAGTTGAGGAGGGCAGTAGTAGTACTGCGGTTGGGCCTGAAACCCCTGCTGGGTGTTGGACTGGAAGTTGTGTTTGGTTATTTGTTTCATAAGCTGAGAGTGAATACAATTCTTGAGGATTTTTGAGAGGGGTGATAGAATAGCAATAGGTCTATATAGTTTATTAACTGTTGAAGTACCTCCTTTAAGAAAGTATATAATGGATTTTTTTTCCAGATGGATGGGACATAGTTTTCAAATACTGACCGACTGATCAGAATGAAGACATGGAAGGCTAGTACTTCTGCATCTATTTTGTGGAACTCAGTGGGAAGGTTTATTGGCAGCTGAGGTTGTTACTTTTAATTTGGCTAATAACTTTTTTATGGTTGATGCTGGGATGAGATAAAAACTAAAAGACTGTGTGCTTTTGAGAATACATGGAAGTTGGAGAGATGAAGTGAAATAGTCATTAATTACTGACAGAACTGACTGGACCACATAAGTGCTGAACTGAGTGGCAATGGACTCAGTTATTTGAAGTGGAAGGACAAGGTGCAATGGTATGGCCAGGGTGTAATTGTTTATTTACAGAGGACCAAAAAAACCTTGGGGTTGTTTTGGTGCTTTTGTTGGAAATTACTGTAGTATGACTTCTTGTCAGATTTAATAAGGATCTTTGTACAGTTCTAAGATCTCAAAAATGTTGGTAAGCATTTGGTGTTTTATTCTTATAGAATTCTTTCCCATGCTTTCTCTCTCTTTGCAGCATGAGCTGTTGGGTCTCTTTTCTCAGCCATGGTACTGTGTTAGTTTTTACCCTTTTTGTCATAGCTGGTGCCAAGTCATTTAGTATTTGTAGGAAGGCGTAACTGAAGTAACTGCTTTATCCAGGGTTATTACTTTTAATACATTCAGAGCTGTAATAAATGTGTCTTTGTCAAATTTGCTTAAATTACATACTTATTTATAGATTATTTGTTTGGGTAAACCTTGTTCTTGTCTTATTACACAGGTTGGGAGGTAGTTACTTGTAGTATATGGCAAACAATCAGAGGAATTTATACTACAGAGTTTGTCAATATCCAGTCCAGTATGGACTGCCTGTTAGTGCTTTTGTTGATTCTGGTGGTGGAGCTTATTAGTTGGACAAAGCCAAATAGGTGACTAGAGTCCTTGGGGTTGCGGTTCTTTATGGATTACTAATCTGTATTAAAGTCACCTAAAATGAAGGTTTCCTATGGGATTTAGTCAGCTATCCAGTGTAGTATATTTTCAGCTGTGGTAATGTTGTTGCCTGGTGGGATGTATACTGCTGAGATGCATATAGATGTTTTTGGTTGATTTTGAGGTATGCAATCAGAACTTCAGCATTATTAAACTTTGGGACATTTACACGTGCTGGAGTTATTTTCCAAGGTTTTTTTTTATAAATAATAGCAATACCACCTGCTCATTTAAGCTTCTGTCCATTCTGGGTAATTTGAAACCTGCGGGAATAATTCTGTTGTCAGTTATTTCAGGTTTCAGTGGCGATTAGAATATCTGGGGAGTAAAAATATAGACATGCATGGATATCATGAATTTTGTTGCAGACACTTCTGAAGTTAATGTTAAAAAGAATAAGGTTAGATTCATTATCTGATTGGAAAATTGCATTGTGAGCATTGGAAAGTAATGGACTGGCCATGGTGGGTAGTTGATGTGTTAGTCTGAGGTTAGGGTGAATATTTCCACTAAGTTTCAGAATGGATGTGGGGTGAGTAGAGCTACGGAGTCATTTGTATTTTTATCTGACTTTTGCTACTGTTGAAAACAAGAAGTTATGTACTCACCATAACGTTCGATGTATGTAGTCCATCTCGCCTCACATTCTTACTCGCGGGTTCGGAGCCGAATATCAGCTCCGACTCGGCCAACTTTTATTTACTAGCTCGAAGTCTCCCATTGGCTGGGCCAAGCAGGTATCCCATGCTGCACTGCTCCATAACCCCAGATCTAGTTTGCTGCGAATCCAACAATCACACCTCATGCATAACAACAATCCAATAAGGTAGAACACTAACACGGGGAATAAGAAAAACAAACCACCATTGAAGGGTACTCTAGCACCAATCCCAACCTTCAGATCCTCCAGGAAGGGGGTAGGTGGGAGGGTACGTAAGAATGTGAGGCGAGATGGACTACATACATCGAATGTTATGGTGAGTACATAACGTCTTGATGTTATGTAGTCCAATCTCGCCTACATTCTTACTCGCGGGACAGCATCCCCAGCACCTCTATCCTGGGAGGCTCAAAGGAAGATACTCCTGAGGACTGTGGAACCAAAGGAAGCCCGGCCCCTAGAAGCCACGTCCAGTTTGTAATGAGTAATAAAAGTGTGTGGGGAAGCCCACGTGGCTGCAGCACAAATATCATCCAAAGATAGTCTGGCATGGTATGCCATAGATGCAGAAACAGCCCTAGTGGAGTGAGCCTTGACAGGAAACTGTAGATTTTTTCCCGGTGAAGAATACATAAGGGAAATACAATTCGAAATCCATCTGGAAATGGTAACCTTGGAAATAGGGGAACCCGCTCTATTTTCTGAAAAGGAAACAAACTGGTCAGATTTTTGTAGGTGTTTGGTCCTGTGTAGATATAATCGTAATCGTCTGTGCACATCCAGATGATGAAATCTAAACTCTGCCTTGTTCGAGAATTGAGGGAAGAGCACTGACAGCTCAACAGACTGATTGAGATTAACAGTAGATGTTACTTTGGGAAGAAAGGACAGATTAGGTCTAAGAGAAACTCTGTCCTTAAGAAAAATTAAATACGGGGGTTTGATGGAGAGAGTTTGAATCTCGGACACCCGTCTGGCTGATGTGATGGCTATTAGGAAAGCTGTCTTCCAGGACAAAAACTTCAACTCACAGGTGGCAGCCGGCTTGAAAGGTGGGGAAGTAAGGGCTGCAAAACAAAGTTTAGATCCCAGGGCATGATAGGTTCTGACACACGAGGCCGGAGTAATAAGGTGCCCTTTAGAAAGGCCTTACAGAGTTTATGGGCCATAAGGGAAGGCTCATAGGAGGTATGAAAGTTTGAAATAGCCGCCAGCTGGACTTTAATGGTAGCGGGTGCAGAGCTCTGCTGAAAGAGCATGGACAAGAAAGCCAAAACAGCAGCAATTGGGGCTGTGTAAGGGTCAATTCCTTGGGCATGAGCCCAAATAGAGAATCTCTTCCATTTGCTGAAATAAATCTTCCTAGTCGAAGACTTATGAGAAGAGGATAAAATGTGCAACACCTCAGGTGAAAAACGATGAAGTCTGACTAACGACGGAAGTGGAGTAGCCAGGCTGTCAACCTGAGGGTTCACAGGGAGGGATGGAACTGTCCCGACATGTGTGTCGGTAGGTCTGGTACTGGGTCCAGAATCCGAGGACTGTCCACAGCGAATGGATGGAGAAAGGAGAACCAGACCTGGCGAGGCCAGTGTGGGGCAATTAGAATCATCTTGCTTCCCAAGGATATGGCTTTCTGAATCACTCTTGGTAACAGAGGAAACGGAAGGAAAGCATAGAGCAGACTGGAGGGCCAATCGTGGACTAGAGCGTCCCTGGGTGACTCCCCCTGTGGGCGGATCAGGGTGAAGTAGTTGCTGCATTTGGCATTGAGGGGATTGGCAAAAAGATCGCAGCAAGGCTGACCCCACCTGCTGAAAATCTGTTCCGCAACCAGACGGTTCAGGGACCACTCATAAGGCATCAGAATAGCTCTGCTCAGCCTGTCTGCTATCACATTGGCCTTTCCCGGAATGTGCGTTGCCACTAGAAACCGTTGGGAAGACGCTGCTCACTGCCACACTCGCATGGCCTCTCTGCACAGGGGGTAAGATCTGGTTCCTCCTTGTTTGTTTAGATACCACACAATGGACATGTTGTCCGAGTGTACTGCAATCATCCCCAAAGGAAGAGAGCTCTGAAGTGCCCGCAACGCCAGTAACACCGCTCTCATCTCTAAGACATTGATGTGCAGATGCACCTCGTGATCTTGCCACGTGCCTTGGAACGTCCTGCCAAGATAATGCCCCTGCACCCCATCTGGGAGGCGTCTGTGGTCGCCGTGGCGACAGGTGATGGAGGAACAAACCGTTTCCCCTCATCCAGATTGGTGGAGAACAGCCACCAACCGAGATCCTGTCTGCATCGGTCCGTGAGTAGGATCTGGTGGGAAAGGGGGAGTTTTTGGAGAGACCACTGGGCAAAGAGAAGCCATTGAGGAAGCCTCATGTGTAATCTCACTAGAGGCACTAACATAATGGTAGCTGCCATGGTGCCCAGAAGCTGAAGAACCCATCTCACCTGTACTTTCCTGAGGGGTAATAAAGCGTGAACCTGATTCTGTAATACTCTGATCCTGTCGTGCGGCAAGAAGGCCCGCATTTGAACAGTGTTTAGCTCTGTGCCTATAAATGTGACACACAGTGAGGGCAGCAAGGCAGATTTTTCCCAGTTCAATGTTATTCCTAGTCGCTGACAGAGGGTAATGCTAGCGTCCCTGGCTCGGATGAGTAGATGCCTGGTGGGGGCGGTGAGGAGCCAGTCATCCAGGTATGGAAACACTTGGAATCCTTGACATCTCAGGTGAGCTGTCACCACCGCCAAACACTTGGTGAACACCCTGGGGGCTGTGGTGAGACCAAAGGGCAGGGCATGAAACTGAAAATGACTGGCTCCCAGCCGGAAGCGTAGGTGACTCCTGGATGCCCTGTCCAATTTGATATGATAGTAAGCATCCTTGAGGTTGATGGAGCACATCCATACTTCTTTTTCCAGCAACGGAAAAATGGACTGAAGGGTGACCATTCGGAACTTGGACTTCGGAATGTAGTGGTTTAATCTGCTGAGATCTAGAATGGGTCTCAAGTCCCCTGTTCTTTTCGGCACCAAACAGAGTCTTGAGTAAGTCCCTAATCCGATTTGGTCTGAGGGGACAGGTTGGATGACTCCCTTCTTTAGCAGCTTTGAAACCTTTAATGCTGCGTGATCCCTTTGACTGGGTGGAACGTCCGGGATTTTCCTGACTGTAGGGGGGGGGGTCTGACGAAAAAGGGATGGCATAACCTCCGGAAACTATTCGTAATACCCATCGATCCTGGGTGATACTTTCCCAGGCTTCAACACGGGTACAACGATATGCGGCCCCTGACTGGCACCAGAATAGCACAGTCGGGCAACACACCAGGAATGATGGTAGGAAGAATCGCGAAAGGAATCACGGTCTCCCAAGTTGCAGGGGCCTCCTCTGCCTCTAGGGCGGCGTCTTCCAGAATAACCTCCACCTCCCTCTGCAGGGGGCCTCACCTTGTGCGGCCGGGAAAAACTTCTGCGATTTCTTGAACCACATCTTCCCTCCCCTCTGAGCCTTGGGGTAAGGCCTCGAGGGGAGGGAAAAATGGACCCCTACAGCAGACAGGGTCAATTTTACTTCCGCAAATGAAACAAATAGGTCAATGTTTTTTAAATCTTTTGTTCTATGCAAGTAAAAACGTAATTGTCTTTAGACATCCAATAAATGTAACATGTATTCACCTTTGTTAGCAAATTTAGGAAAGAATACTGGTAAATTAATGGACTGATCCTGACACCACATTAGGAAGAAAGGTTGCATTAGTCAGTAATATAACTCCATCCTTATGGAAAACCAAGTATGGTGGTTTAGAGGACAATGCTTGAATCTCAGAAATTAATCTGGCAGATGTAAAAGCTACCAGAAAAACTGTTTTCCAAGAAAGGTATTTCAGTTCACATACAGCTACTAGTCTGAAGGGGAATTGAGTTAGAACCTGCAGTACCAGATTCAGAACCTTGGGGGAGTAGGATCTTTAAAAGGGGGTCTGAGAAGAAGAGTGCCTTTCAGGAAGGCATTGCTCAACTTATGAGATGCTACAGCAGAACCATCGAAACCAATGTGAAAATGTAATATTGCTGCTAAATGAACTTTAACCCTAAACGCACTATTACTTTCTTTAAAAAGATGCGTCAAAAAATCAAGGATGGTATGTATCAGGACTAAAAAGGGATCAATACTATTTTGATGAGCCCAGTAAACAAACCTTTTCCATATGCTGGAATAGAGCTTTCTGGTACATGGTTTATGGGAAGATAAAAGTATCTGACTGACAGGAGAAGAGAGCACAGGTTGTCTGGCTGTTAATGGAAGTAAAGAAACCAGACAGTCAGCCTGAGCTTGGTTATATGTGGATGAAATATTGCCTGTTGGGTGAGTCAGGAGGTCTGGAGTAGGATCATGAATCCAAGGCTAGTGAAGCAAGTGAGGCAAGGAAGGGGAACCAAATCAGTCAAGGCTGGTAAGATGAAATGAGGATGACTTTGCTCTTCAATATGGTAGCTTTCTGTAGGAATTTGGTAATCAATGGGATTGGTGGATATCCACAAATTAGATCAGGGTGCCAATCGTGAGGTACTGGCCCCACTGACGGAAAATCACTGCCACAGTCTGAGCACTTCTCAACACAAGGGAGTAGGGATTTGGTCCTTCCTTGTTTATGTACCAGACTACTGACATATTTGTCCATTTGTACTGCAACAGTTCCTAAGGGGATAGTATCCTGGAAGGCCTGCAATGCTAAAAGCACTGCTCTCATCTTTAGGACACTGATATGCAATTTGGCCTCTTCAAGAGACAAAGTGCCCTGGACTGTTTTCCTCAGAAAATACCCCCCCCCCCCCCCAGCTGGGACGTGTCCATGGTCACTATGGCCCTGGGTTGAGGGGGAATAAACGGATGGCCTTGTAGAACCTGATGTGACTGAATTCACCATCTGAGATTTCTCTTGCATGCCTGAGTGATTCGTATCTAATAAGACATGGGTGGGTAAAGTATTGACCATTATGTGGCTAGCATCCACTGAAGAATTCTCATGTAAAATCTGTCTAAATGTGCTAGTGTTATAGATACTGCCATTGATCCCAGAGTTTGAAGGACCAGGCAGGCTGAAACCTTGGCAATGCAGGTTATTTTTCTGACCTGGAATCTTGTCTGAATTCTTGAGGATGGTAGTGAAGCTGTGGTTGACTGTGTGTTTATGACTGCTCCTATGAATTCTAAGGTCTGAGTTGGTCCTAGTTGGGACTTTTTGTAGTTTATGGTTATCCCCACAAGACAGCACATCTGGAGAACCTGATCTCTTGCCCTTATGATGTGTGGTCAGAGTGGAAATGAGCCAGTCATCTAGATATGGAAACACTCTGAATCCTTGCAGTCTCAAGTGAGCTGCTACTACTGCCATGCACTTAGTAATCACTCTGGGTGATGTGGTAAGACCAAAGGGCAGAACTCTAAATTGGCAGTGACCGGCTCGCAGCCAGAAGCATAAATACCCTCTGGATTATCTGTTCATTTATATAATAGTACACATCCTGAAGGTCAGCTGAGCACACCAACTCATCCTTGCCGGGGAATGGAAGAATGGACTGAACCGTGACCATCTGAAACTTGGTTTGTTGAACTGCCTTTTTTAAGATACTACTCTAAAATCGGTCTCTAGTCCCCTGTTTTCTTTGGCACTAAAAAGAACCTTGTATAAGTTCCTGATACTGTCTGGTCGGACCTCTTGGACTTCATTTTTCTAGAATTGTTTGAATTTGAATTGTTGCTTGTTCCCTCTGACTGGGTAGAACATCAGGGAGTTTTCTAGAGTTTGGAGGAAGAAGGGAAAAGGGAATTATATAGCTTCTGGAAATAATTCTCTGCACCTAAGTATCTTTTGTTAAGTCTAGCCAAGCTCTCTGGTGCAGGGATAAATGTCCTTCGACTGCCTCCAGTGGTGAGCAATTGTACCTCCTTTCAGGAGCACTAGTAAGGTCTGTCAAAGAAAGATTCTGGTTTTGCGGGCCACCTCTAACACTGAGGCATCGTCGTCCATTAGAGTTCCCTCCTTTGCCTGTGGGGGAGCCTCCTCCATGTGTGTCTTGGAATGGACCCTGAAACTTCTTGAACCATATCTTTCATCCACCTCATTGATTCTTAGAAAAGGATCGTTGACTGATTGAAAAAAGTACACCCACGGCAGACGGGGTCTTTCCATTGTTTTCACACCTGGATAGTGTGTCCTTCACCTTGTGGCCAAAGACGTGCCATCAAAGGGAGCACTGATGAACAAGGACTTGAAGGGTTCCACAAAAAATCACACAAGTGTACCCAGGCATGCCTCCTAATGGAAATGCCTGAACCCGCTGCCTTTGATGCTCCTTCTGCTACATGCGAAACCAGAATGAAAATTGACAACATCAGATATATTTTTTTTATCCAAAGGAGCATCCAACAGTTTGGCCTTATGGTCATCAGGCAAAGCCTGAAGATGAAGCCAAGAGTAACACTCTCATAACTGAACCAAAGGCAGCAGCTCTACAGGCATCAGCTGCATTTGATAGAGTGGTTGGCAACTTGGGAGGTAGAGCTCAACAGGGAAAGGGCAAAAGCCTTCCCCTCAGACTCGAATATCTGAAACTAATTTGGAATCCTGAGAAAGGAGGGCCAAAACATACCTAGTCACATGAGCCTGGTAATTAATGGCATACAAAAGGATAAATTGGTAGCAGTGTAAACCTTTGTGTTCAGCCTGCCAATGGCTCTGCTGTCCTTATCTCAAGATAACTTAGTAAAGGGCAATAAATTGGAGAGCTTGTCAGAACACACACTACAGAAAGATCAGCAGAAGGTCATTTATAAAGAAATTTACACTCCTCAGACACCTTCAGATTTCTTTGGTGCAGGTGGCTGAGAATCAGGGGCCACAGAAGGCTTAGGAGACCATCTAGAGAAGCTTGTAATACCTCTTCTGAATGTCAGAAACTTGAGAACAACCTCACTTAAAATATTCCATCATGCAGGCAATAGTATCTTCAAAGGACAGTTTCTTCAAGGGAGAATCTGGACTAAAAAGAGTCCTCTTCCTATGAACCATTGTCCAAGGGGGGAGGAATTTAAGAATAAGCAAGGATTTTTTCCCATGAATCCTGATCACCATCCAAAAATCCGATTCCGTATGTCTTTCAATAAGAGTGGAAGACCAGAGAGGGGCAGGCATAGACACACCTTGAGGATGCTTTAAAGTCATCTAAGCATTAAATAACCTGAGTGAAATCCTGCCATTCATATTGGGGATCCTTAACTACAGGGGAAATGTGCTTAGTTTTGTGTTTCTTTTTCTGTAGGACATCCGCACAAAACATCCTAGGAGGGTCAGACCCCTGATGACATTCAATAAGTGTAGTAGGAATCTCCTCCCTGACTATGGCCTGTGAAATCTCTCACAGTCCCCTGGATGTAATCAGCCAAGATTCCTCCTCAATGTCAGGAGCAAATGTCTGCAAAGCCTCCAAGGACATGCGAGAAGTCAGACCCATGCTGGCCTCCAACAAGGTTGTGGCAGAGGAATCTGATGCAACCACTGAAATCCTCTGCACTTTCACTAGCCTCGACAGAGATATCCAGGAGAGAGTGGACAGCAGGGGTAAAGAGACCCCTAGGTAAAGAACACAGCAACAGTCATATGGACGGACATACACTGTGATCACAGATCATTAGCTGTAAGGCCATCATTGGAAAATTGTCATAAAAGTCATGAGAATAACAGTCTCGTCTGAAGAATCCATAGGAAATTCAACAGTCTTCTAGGAAAAAGCAAAATCAGTCAGAGACTCGTAAAATCAGCATGAGAAAATCTTCAATTAACAGTGAAGAGACAGACTAGGAAAACTATTCTCTCAGATGTTTTCAACTATATCCACTGGCTACTGAAAATGGATTCTCCCAGCAAATGAAATGTATGTATGGCCCCATAGATATAGGTATAGATATATGTGCATGCCTATGTATACAGTTTACTCTGTATGATAGTTTGTGTGCCCAATGTCCCAAATTCCAGTCCTGTAGTATCTGGTATATTGTACATTGTGCTTGCTTCCTGACTAGCAATGGTAATAAAGCCTTTTCAACTGCATTCATGTGCTGTCTTTGGCACTCCTTTGGCTACCTTCAGGACAAACACTACAGAAAACACCTTTAAAGAGTTTACTCCATTTCAAAGATGCACCAAATGGCTTAGTTAGTAGTTGTGCTTCATCAAAAGGGCATACAAATACAGCAATAAATTCAATAGTTATGTTCATGTGGTTTAGAATGATCTCTAACATTGCCTCTGTGGGGATCCTCCCATCTCTAACAAACATGCTGAATGCTTCCATTTCAAACTCATCCAAGAATGGAGCTATGGGCAGCAGCAGAGACTATATGATGCCCTACTTGGAAAAGAGTTGTATAGACTAACAGTTTTGGACATTCACTGTGGTGCACAGTATCCTCATGACAGGAGACAATGGATCATTGACCGCATGTTGTGGCAGAACTAGCTAGAACAATGGGCATGGGTATTTGCTGATGCTAAGTGGTTTGAAGACCTGGGCTACCCTGACCTACGCCTAACGACCCATGTTAATGGTGGAAAGGGTGTATGTGCCCCTATTGACAAGTATGTGCTTCCCATAATGCCTAGAAGCCCTTGGTCAATAAGTTACTGGCCAGCCTGTGTCCAGCTGCCAAGCTTAGGGTTACCTGGGATAGCTCTGTTAAGCGAAAACTGGATGTAAAACCAATCAACCCGCCAGACATGAACTACGAATTGCTACATCAGTGTAGGCTCACTGACAGAACAGAGCTTGTAAATGGCTGACATGATGGTAAGGAGGAGGCAGGACATCCTATGTATCCAGGAGACAATATGGAAAGGGCAGTGCAGCAAAGCCACTTGGATTGGGATCCAGAGTGCACTAATCAGGACAAAAATAAGGCAAGAGGAAACAAGGGCATCACGCAAAGTGGTGGATGGATTATGTGAGAGAAGACATGTGACAGTCGGGCATGAGTGTCAAAAAAGATAGGATATTGCCACTGAACAGAGAGAGATGGCGACAGTTGACATGACACACTGACCCCATGTAGAAAATGGTAGAAAAAAGGGGGTTGATGACAATGATGATGATATCCTGGGGAATAGATAAACCAAAAGGTAAAAAAGGTCAAACAGTCCATTCAATAAAATCTGCAAGAAAAACCCAGGCAAGCTACACTTTTCACTGTGCGATACCTTAAACCTCCTGTAATAGAGGCCCTTGGGATATATGCAAATGATCCCTTAAGGGCACACAGTGTTTCAGCTACATGGCTTCTGAATTCCTATGGCTTTTTATTTTTTCATAGATCACAGGATCATAGGACTTGACTAGGCTATCGACCCAGAGGTAATTTCAAGCCTAGCTGTTTCATCCTAATGTAATACCACAGATATGCAAATCAATACCCAGGACTGGATTTAGTAATGACTGTCCATATCCAGGAGGGTTGGGGCACTATCCCCGGCAAGAATTTACAGGGCTCCATCCACACATCCAGGTTCCTTTTGAACTGTGACATTGAGGTGCTCTGTTCCACATGAATTGGTAGCCTATTCCAAAAGGTGCAGCAGTTGATGGGAGACAAATCCATCCCTCCTGCATGTTCTATTTATGTCACAAACCATACATATTTAGGTCCTTGAAATGGGCAACCCTAGTCCTGTTTGATTCACTATGTGCAGAAAGTTCATTAGATTTGGGTATGAGATTGCTCTATAAGTCAGGCATACTTCTCCAATAAGATGACTATATGATACAGAGTATAGTGACAGACTTTAGTCGGTCTATGTAAGGCACATGTGGGAGTCCCCTTGACCTTCTTTGTTAGAAAACTCTGAGGTCTCTCCAATTGCTGTAGGTGCTTTGTATGGTACATGCCAAACAGGGAATTAAACTCAATTATGGACCTGATTAGTGCAGAGTATAGAGGAGTTATAACCTCCTCTGCTCTTGAGGCGATGCCTTTACTAATCAAGTGTGCTATGTAGAAAACCTTCCTTACTACAGCAGCTAGGGAACCTCGAGTACCTCTAATGTTTCACTCAGTCTTGCTCCCTACCCTTAGCAATAGTAATCTCTCCCTTTAGAACAAACTCCCAAGAAACATTTGTTCCATCATTCACCCATCCCACTTTAAAGAAAAACTCAAACTTGTATCTACTCAACTCCAAAACATCTCCTTGTCAAGCCCGTACTTAAGCTCCCCACAACCCTACAATATACCTTTTCAGTCTCTCCACATACAGCTAAGTACTGCACTATTGTGGATACTTATTAAACTCTACAATCAGTACTGTTGGACTTGATTCTTTTTGTAAATATGTAAACATATTTTTAGTCTGTAAAAATATTGATATATATATATCATGTGTTTGCATTTCTGCTTTGTCTCTCTAACGTTCATGTACAACTGATTTTGACCATATTTTTGACTCAAATGTTTGATTCTCTGTAAACTGTTTGTGTTTTCTTTTGGAGCTTTTGTCCTCAGGTCTCCACTGAAAATGGACCACAAAGCCCAGCTGGACCAAAACCCGTTAACAAATATCAATAAATAAATAAAAATAAATAAAAACACCTCTAAAATACTTTGGAATACTTAGCTCTTCTCTACCACCCAAACAATCTCTCATAGTGCAAGTGTATACCACCCCCCTCTTCAATTACATTTGTACTTCTTGTAAACCCCATCCCTTACCTCTAACCAACCAATCATAACCCTGATGCTACTGGCAATATCTTCCCATAACTCTGCACCCTTATATCCACCTTCGGCTTCCCAATTCACTAGACCCTCCCTTCAATCTTCCACCACATAAAAAACTACATCTATCCCTCCACTATTTTTACTTTACCTCCATCAATACTCAACATGCCCTATACCATAAAATTCAGTATCCTCCTGGTCACCCATTACCACCTCTCTTCACTTTCTATCCCAAACTACCTCTCCTTACATTATTGTATTCTCCATCTCCAAAATCTTTCACGTTGTCCTTACCACCCCATGCTAATACAGTTTCTCTGACATCTCACCTTCTTTATTCAATTGCTATACCTTTTATCTAACAAAGTTAAAATTCTCCACTCTTATCAAACTGAAATCAACTCAATTTCCTTCTCAGGCCTTTCTTATCAACCCAAAATCTTAACATCCTAACAAATAATTTTCAGGTCCTCTCTGTGTGGAGATATTCATTCCAATCCTGGACCATTTAATTCTCCATCTCATAACCAACCTTCCAGTACCTGAAACCTTTGCATAACGATGTATGAAGCATCTGTAACACAACCACAGAATTCCAAGCCTGGCTGAGAAATAATCCCACCAGGATACAATATTCTTAGAAATGATCGACTCCACAAAAAAGGTGGAAATGTAGCATTAATCTACAGGGAGTCTTTATCTATTACACTGTTTTCAAAACCAGTTCCAACCTTTGGAAACATAGAACTATTACTGGCAAGTCTACACATTAACAGCAGTAAACAATTATGCATTGTTGTACTTTATATTCCTCCAGACCAAAATATCCCTGTTCTGGAAGATCTTCTATCCTGGACAACCCATAACACGTCAAACAAAACCATCATTCTTGGTGATACCAATATAAATTGGCAAACTCTCATCTCCAACTCTCCATCAAATAGCATAAACCTGCACAGGTATACACAACTCATCACAGACCCCACACATATAGTAAATAAACAGAGTCAACCTTAGACTGGAAACTCATCTCAGACCCACAAAAATATGCCAATGGTGGAACCTTCCCAAATATTTTAGCGACCATCTAGCTGCCTTCACCCACAGAACCCACACAAATACCCAAATCACATTCTCATAGAACATCTATAAATCTTGCACATTTCAGCTAAAACCTACTTATAGATACTCAAAGCCCACAACTGGTACCCAGCCAAGAAACTACCACTGGACGATGCAGTTAACTACTTCAACAATGTCTCTCTTAATACTCTTAACAATCTTGCTCCCATACATCTAAATAAACAAAGCATAACCATGCCCCTTGTTCAACAAAAAGTACAGTTGTGTACACTTACCATAAATGTAGATGTTAGAGTGCATTCACTGTTGCAGTCATCACATTTGGGTTATCTGCCTGCAGGTAGCACTCAGCCGGCCTGAATACCAGAGTCTTCGGATTTCTGCATCGGATGCTGTTGCCTCTTCCATAACGTCAGGTCATCAGGGGAATAAAGCATGCAGCTGATGCCATTACATCAGTTTTTCTTGCCCCAGATGTCAGGTGCCCCCACAACAGGAAGCAATTATATGGTATGGTACACCCCCAGCAAAAAGCAAATACACATGATATAATACATTCCAAACAAGAAGGAAAGGTAGAACCAAGAGAAGTCAGGGGGCTGGAGGGAGAGTAACCAGGACTGCAACAGTGAATACACTTGAACATCTACATTTATGGCAAGTTCTTCGTGTTTCACTGTTGCAGTCATCACATTTGGGTTGATTCCCAAAGCTAAGGAACGTTGAAGAGCATTAGGGCCAGCAATCAGGCCCTGTAAAACTGTTGTGGCAAATCCAGCTCTGTATTTAGAAAAGATAGGCAGGTGGTAATGCTTGGTGAAAGTATGTACAGAGCCTCCAGGTAGCAGCTTCCAGGATATCCCTGTCAGGGACTCCTCTGAGAAATGCCATAGAGGTAGATGCAGCCCTGGTGGAATGAGATCTTATCCTCTTGTGAGGTAGGTTTTCCATGATGCATGTAGCAGAAATGAATGCAATGGGCTATCCATTTGGAAATGGTTTGCTTTGAAATGGCCTTCCCATCTGCCCCTGCAGCAAAGCTAACTAGCAGCTGTTCAGATTTTCTGAGAAGCTTAGTCCTGTCCAAATAGAATCTAAGCTGTATGTGCACATCCAGAGAATGCAGTATCCTTTCCCCTTTATTTTGAGGATTAAGGAAAAAAGTAGGCAAATCAATAGACTGATTTAGGGCCACACTAGACACCACCTTAGGCATAAAGGATGGATTAGTTCTGAGGGAAACCCTGTCCGCATGGAAGATAATGAAGGGTTCCACTGCCATGAGGGCCTGCAGTTCAGACACTCTTCTTGCTGAAGTGATGGCTAGAAGTAAGATGTTTTTCCAAGAAAGGAATTTCAACTCTGCTGTAGCAGCTGGTTCAAAAGGGGGGGGGGGTGAGTTTTTCCAATACAAAGTTAAGGTCCCAGGCTGGAGTGGGAGCTCTCCTGGGGGGGGTCTTAAATTTTTGGCCCCTCTAAGGACTTGTTTTATCAGGGGATGAGAGAAGAGGGTGGTTCAGTGTTATAATGTGCTGAAATGGCAGAGGCATGAATCTTAATAGACAAGAAAGATAGGTCCTTGTGGAGCATTCCTGTTAAATAATTTAGAATATGAGGTAAGCTGGGCACCATTGTGCCCATCCTCTGAGCCTGGCTCCAGGAACAGTATCTTTTCCACTTTTCTGAATAGGATTTTATAGTACTAGGCCTCCTTGCCTCAAGAATGACATCCAGCACCTGTTTACTGAGGGCTGTTAAAGGTGAGCTCAGGGGATTAGCCAGGCTGCAAGGTTCAGGGTTTGAAGCGGAGGGTGCAGAATCTGGCCCATCTGCTGGGACAGCAGGGAAGGGTTCTGAGGCAGGTGCCATGGTTGTAGCACAGTCAGACTGCGCAAAAGGGGGTACCAGTGCTGGCGTGGCCAGTCTGGTGCAATCAGTATTGCCCTTGGCTTGTCCTGTTTGATCTTTAGTAGAACCTTCGAGAGGAGAGGCAGAGGGGAAAGGCATAAACCGAGAGGCTTTCCCAGGTAAAGGACAGGGCATCCACTTTACAAGTTTGACTGTGGAGAGTTCTGGTGCAGAATTTGTTCAATTGGGAGTTCTGAGGGGAGGCAAACAGGTCTACCTCTGGAGTTCCCCATTTGTTCCTCAAGAGCTTGAATATTTTAGGTTCCAGTTTCCATTCATGTGGGTCCATGAGATTTCTGCTCAAGTCGTCTGCCACTGAATTTAGTTTTCCTGGCAGGAATTGAGCTTGTAGGTGCACTTGGTAGCTCAAGGCTGTGTTCCACAGAGCCATGGCTAGTCTGCAGAGAGGATAGGAGTGGGTTACCCCTGCTCGTTTATGTACCACATAACTGTGGTGTTGTCTGTCTTTACCAATAGTTGTCCTGGAAGAATAAGGTTTTTGAAGGCTGTCAGAGCATTCTGTACACCTAACATTTCTTTTTGATTGATATGCAGGTGCATCTGGTTTGGGTTCCATTTGCCCTGAATGCACTGTCCTGCCATGTGAGCACCCCTCATGCATAGTCTGATGCATCTGTTGTTAGGGTTTGGGTGGCAGGGGGTAGAGTGAAAAGGAGTCCCTTGTTGTGGTAGCAGGCCTCTGCCCACCAAAGGAACTCTGCCATTAAACAAGGAATGATAGGAATCATTGTTACCAGGTCCTGAGAATGTTGACACCATAAACTTTTTAGATATGCAAGAGGCCATGAACCCCAGAGCTTGCAGTATTTTCCTTGCAGATAGCTGGGCTTTTGTGGCCAATAGTTTGAAGTAGGTTGTCAAACCTGTTTCTCCGGAGTGAGGAATGTCATCTGGGAAGCTGTATTCAAGCTTGCTCCCAGGAATACAATCTGTTGGCAGGGTACTAGGTGTGATTTCTTCCCGTTGATGGTGTATCCCAGTGAGGTTAGAAGTTTCTTTACAAATGCCAGGTGTTGTAATAGCAAGTCCTGACTTTCTGCCTGAATCGGGCAATTTTCCAATTATGGGTAAATCTGAATATCTCTCTGCCTGCAAAATGCAATGGCTGGAGCTAGACACTTTGTGAACACCCTGGGCGCAGTAGATAAGCCAAAGGGAAGTGCAGAGAACTGATAGTGCATGGAGCCCACCCTGAAACGTAGGTATTGTCTGCAGGATTCCCTTACTGGGATGTGCAGGTAAGCCTCCTTTAAGTCTAGGGTTGCCAGACAGGCATCCTTGGCTAGCATAGGAAGAAGCTGTTGAAGAGTTACCATTTTGAATTTTGGAACCAGCAGAAAGGTGTTGAGAATAGACAGGTCCAGAATAGGAAGCCAGGAATTTTATTTTCTGGGTACCAGGAACAGTCTTGAATAAAAATCTTGCCCCCTTTGTTCTGCTGGAACAGGTTGAATAGCTCTGATACTGAGAAGAGAGAGTACTTGTTTTTGGGCCTCCGCCCACTGATTTGAGGGGAGGTCAGGCCAACCACTTAGGGTTGGTAGAGTGTGGAAGTGGAATCTGTATCCTAGGGAAACCATTTGTCCTGGGTTCCCAGTTTTTTGCATGCAGGGCGAGCTTTTCTCCTAGGGGAGCAAGTAGTTGAGCATGGTTTGGAAGGGTTAAAGTTAAGTCATTGTGCCATTTTTCCATGGGGGAGGGTGGATTACTACTCTTTGCTTTGGAAGTGGGAGCCTCCCACTGCTTAGATTTGTGCGTAGCCTGAGACTGAAGTCTTTGTGGTCTGCTGTTCCTGGGTTTGGACTGAGAAGGCCTGGAAGGGACTGGAAAAGACCAGTTCTTTGAAGGCCAATGCCCACTGAATCTGGGAGGCTGTACTTGTAAGAAATCTTTAACAGTTTGCATAGATTTAGCTTTTTCCTCCATCCTTTTGAGGACTTCTGCTTTGTTGCCAAAAAGGCGGTCTTGGTTTAATGGTGCATCCAGTAATTTAGCTTTAACATGGTCTAGCAAGTTTTGTTCCTTAAGCCAAGCATGCCTTCTAAGTACAAACCCAGTGACAGCAGCCCTGCAAGATGCTTCTAAAGCATCAAAACCAGATTGCAAAGTATGTTTTCCAACTTGTTCAGCAGAATGCATTAAATCTTGTAACTCTGTGTTCAGCACAGTCCAGAACCAACATAATTTTCTGTTTAAGTAGTCCCATAATATGCTGCTACTTTAACATATGAAACTGGCAATTTAAAGCCCTAATGGTCAAGGTAGCGGAAGTGTATACCTTCTTACCCCATCTATCTAAGGCTCTAGAGTTCCTATTGGAAGGGATAGGATTTTTGGCAGTAGTAGCCTTAATGCCTTTTGGTCCTTGGGAAATGATCTCTGGATCCGCAGTAGGATTCTTGAAGAGGAACTTGTAAGAGTCAGGTACACTGTAGTACCTGTCAGGTTTCCTGGGAGCTGGAGGCAAAGTGTCTGGGGTAAGGCTAGATTCCAAGAAATCATCATCTACAATAGCCAGAACAGGAGGGATAGCTAGAGGCCTGTGTTGAGGCAGGAGTAAAAATTCCCTAAGTCTCTTTTTGGACTCAGAATAGTCCTGGCTTTCCCAGCGGAAATGCTCCCTACGGGTATGCAAGGTTTCACCAAACGAAAAATCTTCGGGATGGGAAGCAGAGGGAATGGAATCCTCTGCATCAGAATCCTCATAAGTACATAAGGGCAAATCCTGGTAATCAGAAGGAACAGAGATATCAGATTCCTGATCAGAAGACTCAAAGAAATTCAGCTCTAGGTCTCTTAGAGGGGGAAGGCTGGCTTCCCCTAATTAAGGTAATAAGGTCTTCAGCCATTCTAAGCATTTGTTTTTAAGGCATATGGGCCTGAGTATGTGGTTTGGTCGTCTGTTTTCTAGGCGTAGTGTGAACTTTAGGCCTGAGGAATTCGGTATTTCTAGCTTGAAACGAAGTCATCTGTTTAATATGAAAGTCTGTAGGCCTGAATACACCCTCAGAAGCCAATGCCTGCACAGTGGCTCTGGACCCATCCAAGGGTAGAGACATCCGAAGGTTCCATACTCGAAGAAGCATCTTGCGGCATACCGGACTCCGAATGGGACTCAGTAGAGGCCTGCGAATCTGTAGCAGCGGATATCAGGGGCTGCGAAAATGCCTCACTGAGTACTGGCGGACTGGCGACTAGCTTAACGGAAGTGTTGTCGGCAGTTTTGGATCTATGCAGTCTGTCTCTGTCTTTATCCTTACATTTTTTCAGAAGATCGGTAGTCGGATGGCTTAACGAAGCCATTTCGGAGTACGGAGATCGAGAACGAACGTATTTAGCTACAAAAATAGCCCGACGACAAATAGTTCAGGCGTTGAACAAGGCACAAAACTGACAGCGAAGGACGTCGTGGTCTGGGTCTAAACAGGTGACGCAGTAAGAATGAAAATCTCTGAGGTATTTGCTTTCCACAGGCAAGACAATTGTTAATTTTTTCTGACATCGGTTAGAGCAAGAAAAAAGGATCCCCAATGGGGTACTTATCTTTTTGAAGAATTTGGGTCTGAAACTCGAAAACGAAAATTTCAGGAGTCTGCTGACGGGCACTTGCGAACTGCTTCTGCTTCATGTATCACATGGCAAGAAAGACTGATGTAATGGCATCGGCTGCATGTTTTATACCCCTGACGACCTGACGTCATGGAAGAGGCAACAGCATCCGATGCAGACATCAGAAGACTCTGGTATTCAGGCCGGCTGAGGGCTACCTGCAGGCAGATAACCCAAATGTGATGACTGCAACAGTGAAACACGAAGATCATCATACCAAACAGTTACTTCTTTCTAGAGACCAAGCCTGGAAAGAATGGCAGAAAAATAGAACCCCAAAAAATGAAGTACAAGCAACTTAGTAACTGTGCCAAAAAGCTAGTCATTAATGATAAAAAAAACATTTCTCCTCACAACTATCTGCCTGAAGAAACAACCCCAAAAAGTTCTGGAAATCTGTTTCCTCACTCTTTAATCCCAGAGCCCAGCATAACCCTATACCATCTCCTGACAAAGACCCTCAAGAGATTGCCCAAGCATTTAACTCTCACTTTATTGATTATATTGAAAAACTTTGACTGAATTCTCTCTACAAACTAATAAAAGCATAAATAGTTTTGAAATCAACTCTAACCATTCTCATATTAACTCAAGCTCGTACCCTCCACCGCAAATGAAAACTTTAATATTCCATCCACTCCTACTTTCACTATACAACCTGTACCCACCTCTCCAGTGTACAAACTCCTAATGAAATTAAAACCATGCTCCCCCTCTGCCGGATAGCCTTCCAGTAGAATACCTAAAAACTTGCAGTTGATGCTATATCATAACCTGTCAACATTCTCATTAATTGATCTATCTCCAAATCATACGTCCCTCAACTCTGGAAAAACTCCATCTTAACCCCCTACATAAAGGTGGTAACACCAGTGACCTTCCTAACTACTGGCCCATCTCTATACTTTCACCTCTATCTAAAATCCTTGAAACGTGTATACATAACCAAGTGCTAAAGCACTTCTCCAACAATAACTTATTTGCACCCACCTAATATGGCTTTCACCCGGCACACAGCACAACCACAGCCTTACTTTTATTTGCCAATACTGTAAACAAAGCTCTAGATGCTGGTCTACCAACTTCAGTAATACACAAGACCTATGGTAAGGGTTTTGACACAGTACCACACACTAAATGACCATTACAACTTGAATCCTTAAATTGCTCCATACACTCACTCACTTTGATTTCTATTGTATAGAAAACTGGAAAACCATTTGTCAGATGGCAAAAATAAATAAACCAAATATCTAATCAACACAGGAGTTCCCCAAGGGTCTATTCTTGGGCCTCTACTTTTTAACATATTCATTAACAATCTCCATGGTGGTGGTGCTGCGGTAGCGTTGTCGCCTCACAGTAAGACGTTGTCCTGTTCAATTCTCAGCTAGAGCGTCTTCTGTGTGGAGACATGCATGAATGGGCTTACCTTCGTTGAAGGTTGCGCGTCACGGCCAGCAACTCGGCACATAAAAATCTACTGCCAATCATTAGTGGACCAGAGTTCCACTGTGGTGACCCCTGAGAAAAGCTGAAAGACACAACAACATTAACAATCTCCATAAAGCATCCCAGCAAAGTACACTCATCCAATACGCTGATGATTCTACTATAATCTCTTCTTCAAACAACTTCCCAGATCTCCTAAATATAACACAAAAAGTCTTTACATCTATTGAATATTGGCTAAATGAGGCACAACTTCTACTTAATCCCAAAAAATCAAAGCTCTTACTATTCTCATCAAAACCTCTAACTCAAGACTTTAAGATATTCTCATAAAATACTGAAACTGAAATAGTAAAAACATCAAAACTACTAGCCATTACAATTTATGACAAACTCTCCTTTGAGAATCATATTCACAACACAATAAAAAAAAAAAAACATTTTAAGCTAGGTAAGCTCTCTAGGCATAAACTTTACTTGTATAGGCCAAAGTTAAGACTGGCTAACAGTCTACTCCTCCCTTCCCTCCTCTATGGTAGCCCCCATCTTCGCTAACCTACACACATCTCTCATGAATAAATTACAATCGTGCTACTACAAAATAGCAAAGTTTGCCTCCAATATACCAACTCACACACATCACTGCCTAACCATTACAAATTTAAACTGGTTTGAATTCCCCCATTCCCAAAATTACACAACTTACTCTCACTCACAAATTGTTACATAACTCAAATTACTGCCCTTCACTTCAGACTATGCTACAAACACACACCCCATCCTAGAATCTTAGGTCTTCTAACAAACAGCTCCTAAGAATATCAAAACCCAACAAACAAGTCAGACAAATCCTTTATTCCTATAATGTTGCTGAACTATGGAATGCTCTACCTCCCTCTGTTACTCAACTAGATTCTATAAAAGCATTCAAATCTACACTAAAGTGCCACTACCTCAATAAACAAAACATAACTGTTCCTGTGATCACATCCCTAAGCCACCATAAACAAGTTATTTTCTTTACAAACTTCCTTCTACATCAGTTAACTATCTCTAACTTTACTTTATCTCAAGATTTTCTCCTATTTCTAGCCATTTAAACTGTATAAATAACTTTTAAAAGTGTTTTTACTTATGTAACTTTCTAACTGAATGACTTGAGGACAAGCACATTGGACATGAATGCTTTTAATCCCTACTTTAATGTTGTAATTTACCATCTGTACATTATCCATACTATTCAAATATGCTGTTATATAAAAATTTTATAACTGCATTTTGGAGCTTTTCTCCCTGGGCCTCCACTGAAAATGGGTCTCTCACCCAGTGGACTTTCCCGGTCAACAAATGTCAATAAATACATAAACAGATACATGGTGGTCAAAGTTAAGGTCGTAGTCAACTTGTGATCCCAGATCCCTTACTACTTTGTAGGTACTTAGAGCACTGTTTTTGATTTGATAGTGTGAGGGACATTGATTTTGCCAATGGGAATGATGCATTTCTTTGCATTCAGTTTCAGACTGTGACTAAGAGCCTCCTGGAGAATATCAACATCATGTGGGGCTGCAATAGTTACACCTAGTTTACAGTCATTCACAAACTGGTCACCCACAACCTCTTAGCTTTGACCTGAACTTCTGAGAAGTATATACCAAACAGTAGGGGGCCCAGCACTGATCCCTGCAGCACCCCGCTAGTGACATGTCTGCTGGTTGATGTGGAGTCAACCACTTTGATAGTTTGTGTCAGGTTTGTTAGCTAGTTGGCAACCTGTCTTACAACAAAGGTGTTTACATTCAGTTTGCTAAATTTATCGGTAATGCCTGAGAGTGGGATTGCATCAAAAACCTTTGCCAAGTCGCGATAAGCTGTGTGCACAGATTTGCCCTTGTCAATGACCCTGGTCACATTTTCAAAGAAATCCACCAGATTTAACAGGCAGAATCTGCCCCTGACCAAGCAAATTGGGTTGTAAACAGGGTGTGGAGGTCACCTATGTCTTTATTTATGAGGTCCAAAATGGTACATTCTATGGCCTTACAGATGAAGCTGGTTAGGCTTATATGTCTGCAATTCCCCAGGTCTGTTGCTAGGCCACCTTTGCGGAGGGAAATAACTGCTGCTGTTCTCCATTCTGCAGGAACAAAGCCTACGGCTAGGCTGTGATTGAAAAGGTACTTAATGGTGATGCTAGTTCATGTTTTAGCCTGTTTAAAAGATAGCCTGGAATGTCTGGTCCCACACAGCCTGTGGTTTTGCCTTGGACAAGGCTTTAATAACCTGTTCATCAGATTTGTAGGGTAGGGTAGGAGTTTCAGGCAAGGTTTGTGATGAGTTTGGAGGGGAAGAGGGAGTGAAATTTTCACCAAACCTATCCGCTAGCAGGTTTGCTATCTCTGGGGAGTCATTGTGTGAGATATCGTTCATCACTAGTTCTGCACATGGTTGGGTCCTACTTTTACTCAACTTACGTAGTTGTAAAAAGCCCTACTGTTATCCTTGGCGGTGCTTGTTAAGTTTTTCTGTAAGATGCCCTTACAGGATTTGACATGTTGTCTTATTTGCCTGTTACGGCTGAAGAGGGTGCTGTTCCATTGTTGCGGCATCGCCTTTCTTTTCTTGGACAGCAACTTTTTATGTTTGTTGATGCTGGATGTCTACCATGGCAGCTTGTGTTTACTTCGGGATCTGTTTTTTATGATTGTATAGGGCATTAGTGTAAGCTTCGGTGTAGTTATCACTTCCAGCTGGAGGTGGGATCTAGAATGCATTTATACCTTCACCTAGGAGGGTATAGTTTGCCTTGGTGACGTTTTTTAGTTTGACTTCGGACTTTGTGAGTTCTGGTTTCAATGCCAGCTTGAAGGTGACTGATTTGTGGCCAGATTTAACTGATGAGGGTAAGACAGTTGCGGTGGTGCATCTATTTCTCATGTTAATGAGGACCAGATCTAGTATGTTTGTTCCTCTCATCAGGATACAAACAATTTGTTCCAGGGCATTTGAGCTAAAGTCAAGAAACTTTTGAGCAAGTGAGCTAGGGCTAGAGTAGGTTTCCCAGTTGATGGTGGGATAATTGAAATCCTCCATAACCAGAGTGTTTGGGAATATTTGGAACGACTCCAGTTTGGTCAAGTAGGCTTTGTGCGCATCATGACCCATGGGTGCGAAATCTATAACTGGCTATGACTTGTCTTACCCACAGTAACCTGAACCTGGAATAACTCCATAGATTTGTCCTGTCTAACTAGATAGGAGGTGAATTAATCTCTAATATAGACAGAAACACTGCCTCCTTTGGTACTTACGTTTGTTTTGCAGTCTGAAGGCATGGAAGGCATTGTGGTCTTGCAAGGCTGGGGTGCTCTTGGAGGCCTTGAACCAGGTTTCTGTGACTGCACAGACATCTACATCTTCCAGTGATAGAAGTGCTTCCAGGGTGTGCAGTTTTTGGTTTAAGCTCCTAGCATTTAGCAGCATGACCCTTACTTCGTTATGACTGTCACATTTCACATCAGTAAGTTTGTGTACTACAACAGAGGCAAGAGCCTTTGCCAGCAGCCAAAAGCCTAGTGGTGCCAGGTGCAGTCTCTGGCAAAGTAACAATGTTTGTCAACCATGACTTCCCAGGCTAACAAAAACTGGATCCTCTTTGAATGACACCAAAAACAAAGCCAATTATTGAAATCAAGCATTTTTTGTTTATACTGTAGCATCACTCTAGGTGAGGATAGTATGCTGCTCAAGGCTAGCAATAAACTTGTCAGGAACACATACTCAGAGAGCTCAATCATGTCTCTCTTCATACAGTCCAGTGAGGTACGTCTCAAACATGAACTATGACACAGTCATAATGGTACTTGTTGCTAAGAGACCTGAGGGCATGCGTGATCTGACGAATCCTGGCACCAGATAGGCAGCTGACCGTGACTTTCTCCCTCTCCAACCTGGTGAGTGGGACATCAGTGTGTCTCACTACGGAGTCTCCTATGATAAGAAAATTTGTTTTTTTGAGTGTTACATCTTACAGGCTTGGTAGGTGAGACACTGGTGTTACTGTGTGTCAAGAGTGCCACGAGAACTGTGTTGTGTTTTGGAGGTCTCTGGTGTTTCTGTAAGTTTTTTTGATTCTTTATGGACATGTTCAGACCAATAAGGCCAAATCCCACTAAGCTGCAGACATGCATGTTTTGGCCTTTTTTTTTTTTTTACTTCATCAGCACAGCATAAAATGATTGACTGGCTGTACTTTAGAAATACAGGGCTTTAAACCCAGCTAATGCCCATAAACATTAAGGTAACTGCAAAATATATCAAAATGTCCAAACCAAAGGGTAAAAAGGTCACACAGACAAACCATTCAGTAAAATCTGCAAGAAAAACTCAACCAATAAAGACTTAAAAAGTAAAAAGCCATGGGTATTCATAAGCCATGTAGCTGAAACTCAGTATGTCTTTAAGGGGTCATTTGCTTACATTCCACAGGCCTCCATTACAGGAGGTTTAAGGTATCACACAGTGAAAACTAACTTGGTAGGGGGAGATTATATCATTCCAGGAAGGTCTGATGGGTGACTGCAAATCTGCAAAACATATGATGCCCAGAGTGCACTGCTGCCCAGAGTGCACTGCTGTATAACAAGAACTCAAAGTACTACAATGTTTTAGGGCAACTGGAAGCAGACCGAGTCCTAAGGTACACCCTACAAAATATTGTGCTTGATATTTTTCTATGTTTAAGGCTTTTTTAAAGTTAGGTATGGTGCTGCTAGCAGCTAAGCAATCATTTGCTCACAGCCATGGAGATGATGCTTATCTGTATTTCAGACCAGTGCGTGGGGGCAAAGACTATGCTGATTTCCAACTTTAGTAACTTAAAGAAGTTATGTACCTACTGTAATGTTCCATGCGAGTTGTCCATCTCGCCTTCATTCTGTATTGATGGGTTCGGAACCGATCCTCGGTTCTGACTCAGCTGTTTACTAAAGTTCGAGGTCTTCAACCAGCTCATGACTTTCTCCCTATCCCATGATGCTCTAGTGCCTTCCTCAGATCTTGTTTGCTGCATACTAATGCTCATATGTAACTCCCTATTATTTATAAGGCCAGAAGAGGGTCAAAGCACAACAGATGCCAATCAGAAATCTCCTGTTCCTATAGAAGCCAAGGCTGGGGGTAGGAGGGAGGAACAAAAGAATGAAGGTGAAATGGACAACTCACATGGAACGTTATGGTAGGTACATAACTTCTTTATGTGAAGTTGTCCTACCTCACCTTCATTCTGTACTGATGGGATAGCGTCCCTAGCACCATCTTTCTTGGGTGGCTCACGGGAGTATATTCTTCAGGACAGTGGACCCAAAGTAAGCCCTGTCCCTGGAGGCCAAACCTACTTTGTAATGAGTGATAAAGGTATGAGGCCTTGTCCATGTGGCTGCTGCACAAATGGTATCTATCAGTAACTTCACATGAAAAGCAGAAGAGGTGGAAACAGCCCTAGTAGAGTGAGCTTTTATTCTGTCTGGCAGCTGTTTGTTCACTGACTGGTAAGTGAATGAATTCCAGTCAGACAACCACCTAGATAGGGTAGTTTTTGCTAAAGAAACACCTTTCTTACAGTCTGAAAAAAGGATACAAACAGTTGATCTGTCTTTCTGAATTATTTTGTTCTGTGTAAACAGAAACGTAGCTGTCTACAAACATTAAGTTGGTGAAGCATATATTCTGCCTTACTGCCATACTTGGGGGGGGGGGGCAGTAAGTCTATGGACTGATTCAAGTTGGATTCTGAACATACTTTTGGTAAAAAGGAAGGGTTTGTTCGGAGAGATACTCTGTCATTGTTTAACAACATATATGGGGGTTTGAAAGATGATGCCTGCAACTCCAAAACCCTCCTAGCTGAGGTGATAGCCACTAGGAAAATGGTCTTCCATGTCAAGAACTTTAATTCACATGATGATGCCAGAATTATCTGGGACAGTACAAAATTCAGGTTCCATGGTGGCAGTGGGGGCTTAATGGGTGGTCTCAAAAGATTAGTGCCTCTCACAAAAGCCTTTGAAAGTCTGTGGGACATAATGTTTGGCCCTTCATCTCTAAAATGAAAGTTTGAGATTGCTGCTAACTGAACTCAAATAGTGGCTGCAATTGCTCCATCATTGAAAAGCTTTGTCAAGAACTCCAAGATAGAAGATATAGGTGCTGAATAAGGGTCAATATGGTTCTGTAATGCCCAGACTGAAAATCGTTTCCATTTGCTGAGGTATAATTTCCTCGTAAATGTCTTGTGGGAAGATATCATTTGAGGGTCTGAAAGGATGGATGGAGAGCCCCCGATGAATGAATCAGAAGGTCTGGTACTGGGTCCAGAATCCAAGGCTCTTCTGAAGATGAGGCCATAGGAAGGGGGACCATCAAGGGTCTATTAGTATTAAGGTCCTTCTCAAAGCATTGGCTTTCTGAACAACATTGGGTATCAATGGAAATAGAGGGAATGCATAGAGAAGACCTAGAGGCCAATCGTGTACAAGTACACCCCTTTGTTTCCCCCGGAGGGGGGATTACGGCAAAGTAGCCACTGCATTTCATGTGCATGGATGTGGCAAAAAGATCGCAAGAAGGCTGACCCCATTTCCAGAAAATCATTTCCGCCATTTCTTGCTTTAGGGACCACACGTAAGGCATTAAAATTGCCCTGCTGAGTTTGTCTGCTACCACTTTGGATTTTGCTGGGATGTGCATTGCTATCAGAAAGTGCTGGGAAGAAGTTGCCCACTGCCATACTATCAGGGCCTCTCGACAAAGAGGGTAAGATCTGGTTCCTCCTTGTTTGTACCAAACAAATGACATGTCTGTCTTGGAATGCCTGCAATGCTAGAAGCACCACACTCATCTCGAGGACACTGACATACAAATGGGCCTCGTGATCCTGCCACGTGCCTTGGGTCATCCTTCCCTGATAATGCCCCCCCCCCCTATTTGGGAAGCATCTATGATCACTGCGGCTAGTGGGGATGGTAGAATGAAGGGATGACCTAAGGTCACACTTGATCTGACTGTACCCACCAACACAGCTCTCTTCTGCAAGAGTCTGTAATCATTACCTGATGCGACAGCGCAAGTTCCTGCATGGACCACTGAGTGAATAGGAGCCATTGTAAGATTCTCATGTGCATTCGAGCTAGGGGAATTAGATTTGATTGCTGCTGCCATTGTCCCTAGTACTTTGACAATTGTCCTTGCTCGAGTCTTTGTTTTTAAGAGGTCTAAAAACCTGCTGTCGAAGGGCCCGTATCCTGTCTAATGGAAGCTTTACCATTACTGTAGTAATGTCTAAATCTGCACCTCTAAAAATTATATGTTGAGATGGCAATAAGGCAGATTTTTCATAGTTTATTGTAATCCCCAAATAATAACATAAATTCAAGGTAGTGTCTCTTGCTTGAATAAGTGGATGCTTGGTGGCAGCGGTTAGGAGCCAGTCGTCTAGATATGGAAATACCGGGAATCCTAAACATCTCAGGTGAGCTGTGACTACTGCCATGCATTTGGTGAGCACTCTGGGTCTGTAGTGAGACGAAAGGGCAGAGCTCAAAATTGGTAATCACTGGCTCCCAGCCGAAAGAGCAGGTGACTCCTGGATGGCCTGTCCATCTTTAGGTGGTAGTACACATCTTGGAGAGCTACAGAGATCATCCAATTGTCTTTTCCTAGAAAAGGAAGAAATGACTGCAGTGTAACCATCCAGAACTTTGTTTTTTTTACAGATTTGTTCAGTCTATCGAGATCCAGTATAGGTCTCCAGTCCCATTTTTTTTAAACTAAAAAGAACCTTGAGTAAGTCCCGGATCCTATGTGGTCTGCTGGGACCGGTTGGATGACTCCTTTCTAACAACTTCTGAATTTCTATGGTTGCTTGATTCCTGTGACTGGGTGGAACGACCGGAATCCTTTTCATTAGTGGGGCTGGTATGGAAAAGGGTATAGAGTACCATCTGGATATGATAATTTGTACCCACTTGTCTTTTATTTTTAGCCAGGCGTCTGGGTACAAAGATAAGTGACCCAGAGAGGGACAGGTGGGCCTTCTTTCAGGAGCACTGAAATGGCTTACCAAAGAAGGATTCTCTGCCCCCCTGGATTTGCAGACCACCTCTGCCACATGGGAGGAGTCTCTCATTATTGCCTCCTCCTCCTCCTCTGCCCCTGGAGGAAGGTTCACCACGTGTGCCTTGAAAGGCTCTCTGGGATTTTTGAAACCACACCCCCCCCTTTTGACCCTTGGGATAGGGTCTAGAAGGTGTGGAAAAACAGACACCAACGGCAGAGAGAATCTTTCCTTCCTGTTCACACCTGGCTAGTGTTTCTTTGACTTTAGACCTGAACAAGGATGAGCCATTGAAGGGGGAGTTTATAAAGGATGACCTCGCAAAGTTGTACAATTCATCCAGTAATGTTTCCGAAGGGCAATTCCTGAACCCGCTGACCTACTTGCTCCATCGTCTGCATAAGAGACAAGCCACATGAAAGAGTTCACCACTGAAAAAAAAGTGGAGAGTTGCGAGGATACCTCATCTGCAACATCCGCAGCTACTGAACCATGGAGTGAGTCTCCAAGCTCTTTTAGGAGATTTCTCTGTAACCTTGTGAAATGGGTAAGATAATTCAGGGACCTGAGAGTAAAGGTCGCTGATGAAAACATGCACTTTCTGTATCTGTCCATCAAGCGCGAGTCTTTGTTAGGAGGATGGACAGACGTGGACAACTCCTTTTTTGTGGCCGCCACCACCACCATAGCATCTACTGGGACCCCTTTTGTCAGAAAAACCTTGTCTTCCGGTGAAGTAATAAACTTGTTTGGCCTGCTGGGGACAGGTTCCACTGTGTCTGGAGACTCCCACACCTTTTGACAAGCCAGTTCTATGAGTTCATTGAAAGGCAGAGACACCCAAGTGGCAGAAGGGTGAGACCCAAAAGCCTTCAAGTAAACAGACTCCTCTCGTCAGAAGGGTTGATAGGCTTCCAGGCACCTCTCTATTTATGGATCTCTTAAGATTTCCGCAAAGGAGACATCTTCAGAGGGCGACCATGGGGACCCTTCTAAGTCATCGAGATCTGTGTCAGAGGTGAGAGACTCCTGTGGGGAGTCCAAATGCTTCCTGTTGCATAATCTCTTCTGAGGGACTTGTTCAGGGGGGCATTCCTGAGAGGTTTCGGAAGAGAAGGGTTCGCCCATTGGGGCATCTGGAGCTCTGGGTCTCTACCCTTGTGTGAAGTCGGTAATGCTGAGTCAGACACCGGTGCCTTTGGGGGAGGAATGGCTGGACCAGAGTGTGGTTGTCCCCAGTGACAGTGCTCTCCTCATGGCTTCAAAAGCTCCCTGTCCATGACCCAAAAAAAACCCTGGATCCGAAGAACCAGAAGGTCCTCCTGGTGCCATGGCAGTCAGCTCTGAAGCAGAGGTAGGAGCTGAACTCTCTCTTGCCGAAGCCCAGAGAAGCAAGACCAGATCCGAAGAAAATTCGGCCTGGCTCTTGTCCCTGGACCTGACTGGAGAGTGTCGGCTCCTAGACTCCTCGGATGGCGCCGAGGTAGTTGGATCGGTCAGAGCTGAAGATCTTGGAGCAGGTCCTGGCTCCAACGGTTCCACCACCATCAGTTCCAAGCATTCTGGCTCCAAAACTGCAACTCGGGTCAGAGGAGGAATTGATTATAGTCGTGATAGGTTTGGTTGAATCCGAAGCCCTCATGGCCAGTTCCAATAGAAACTTTGCCAGTGCTGGTGTCCTCAAGAGCCCCTGCACCACATGATCTTCATCATAGTCAGAATGGCTTTTAGAGGCTCAAGAAGAGGGAGCTGGGGATGCTACAGTCTGTAGAAAGGGGGACCTTAGGGTGGGAGATACTAGCTCCAGAACAGAGGACTGCCTCCTCACTTGTAAAACAAATGGTGCCGAGGTGGACGGTTTCTCGGACCCTACAGATTTAGAGATTGATGGAGACATTTTTGCAGACTTTCCCAATGGCTACGAATCCTCAGACAGTAGATGATGATCTTTTTGAACTTTTAGCAGTTTTGTCAGATTTTTCTGTTGGAGAGGTGGACTTCTTTTGGGGACTTTGACCCTGTTCCAAGGCATCTTGAAAGGAAGATTTCACTAGTCTTAAGATTAATTTGTTCTTCCTTTCCTGAAAAACTCTGGAGCTAAATGAGTGACAAATCGCACACAATTCCTGCAAATGAACTATCCCAAGCAATAAACACATTCAGTGTGTCCATCAGTGATGGACATCTTTTGATTACACTTTGGGCACTTTTTGAAACCCAAAGGTATAACTTCTTTTCCTTGGTTAGACATTGTACACGTTAGAACAACTAAGCAGTCAAAGGGAGAATAACCCTCTTAACTAAAACAGGATCTGCAACACTCTAATTTAAATGAGTTAGCTGTCAGAAATTATATAATATTTATATATATATATATATATATATATATATATATATAATTTTTTTTTTTTTTTTTTTTTAAAGGATAACACACACAATCACCACAACTCTAATAAAGTTATATTCTAAGCTACTTAATAATCACATATGTAAAGGAGGAGCTCTCTAAATAAAAATGGACTCTGCTACTCTCTAATAAAAAACGAGCTAGCTTAAGGGTAAATATAACAAAGTACACACTGAGATATAAGAACGTGAAGACTGCTTAACTAACTAAACTATGCAGTCACACACAAACTCTATAAAAGTTATCTATAAACTATCCTTAAACTATTTCTACAGTATTTTTAAACTATTTTGGTAATGTAAAGCACTCAAAACAGTAAGTAATAACTAGAAAGAGGGCTAGGGAACTATCTATGCCTAAAAAATGAGACCGCCATGAAAAATTACACAACACATGCTAATAACAAAGGTTAATGCACTACAAATGAGACGTTTGACGTATATGCTACTATAGTATAGAAAGCACACTTTACAACTAGTGAAAAATACAGAAAAAAGATGTTTTCCACTTAGCCAGAGTTGGAAGAATCACCCGATCTGTTTCAGTGGTAAACGAGATCTGAGGAAGGCACTAGAGCATCATGGGATAGGGAATAAGCCACGAGCTGACTGAAGACCTCTAGCTTCAGTAAACAGCAGAGTCGGAACAGAGGATCGGTTCCGAACCCATCAGTACAGAATAAAGGAGAGATAGGACAACTTCACATCATTAGTTTTACAGACCTGACTGGTGATATGAAAAATGAATACTGCAAAATTCTGGTGATTGTGCAGTACTGAGTAGATATGTCCCTCAGTTACCTTGTGTATAAATAATTACAATTATTCTATTAATATTATACATTTGTAATCATCAGTTGTAAGTAACCAGGGAAAAGAGATACTCAATTTCACATCCCAAATCTGCAAAAACAAAAGGATGATAAAAAAGGAGTTGCAACTGTAGCAATGGTTGGAGGTGAAGACAAATACTCAAAATTTGCAGATGAAAATCAAGATGACTGTACTTCTGGTTAAAATGATGGAAGAAGTAAAAAAACAAATGTGATTTGGAATGCAGGTGAACAGTTTGCAACCTATGTGGCAGAAGCCAAGCTAGCACCTAATGTAAACACTATTATCACTCTCCCACACTACTACTAGCCAATCGGTGCTACCAACCACTTCTCACAGACCAACCATATCAACTTATTACCTTAACTAGCCCCTTACATTTACCTACCCCTCTCCTTTAATTTATTGTAACTAAGTCTTAATTTAATATTGTATATACTGTAAATAAATCATACTCCATGCTAAAATTTTAAGAAACAACTTGAATAGTTTAGCAGTTTGTGTATTTATTCTAAATTGTTTTGGTCTCCTTTCTGTCTATAATAAAGTAATTTACCTGTTTGAATTTAACCTTCACATTTCCCATCTTACAGTCCAAGAGGGTGTGTAACAATGATCAAAACAAATAAAAATAACCACTACGAATGAAAGGCAGTTTTACAGAACAAACTTAAAATACATGAAAAAGAAAGGCCAACCACCATGGCAAATTAAAATCTATAAAATTTTAATGAAACAAAAGGTAAGTGCTTTCACACTACAAGGCGCTTCATCAGACCATTAAAATCCTTCACAACTGAAACACAAATACAGAAATAATTAAAATGAATGAGTTAAACCACATGATTTAAATACTAGTTTTAAATAAACAGTATCATTTAATCCTGAGGCTCTATCAGCTCACAACTCTAGTATCGTATCCATCTCAATTTCACACGTTTAGTTTTATTGACACCTCAAACAAAAAAAATTCTATAACAAAAAACTTAAAGCATTATCACATTCACAAATCTAGCTAAAGCATGAGATGCAGTCATCCTTCTAATATCATTCACTTGTTCAAGAATACACTCTTTCAATGAACGATTGATCTTACCTACATAAAAACATGGAGACACATTACACTGAGCTAAATACACTAAGCCTGAGCTTCTAAAATCAGCATAAAAATCAAACTTTAAAAAACTACCAGAGTCAGGACATATAAATTCAGAGGTGGACAAACTATATTTACAAGCACTACATGACACTTTACTGAAATCTCTCTTATGATGTCTATAACAAAGTTGATGTTTAAGGGACTTGCTGTTATTTAAAAGAAAACCTAGGATGGTCACGTAGGACTTTTTTTAAAACCCACATCAGCCACTAAAATTGACCAATTCCTTTTCAAAGCTTCACGTACTAAATTAATGTCACTGGAATATGTTAAAACAAAACTTGGGTTAACAAAATCAGATCCCAGGGTGCGATTCAAATTACTTGCCCTAACTCCCAAGTCAGAAAAAATGGCTTAGCAGTCGTACCCTATAAGAATAAACATCAGCAATTTATTACCAGTTTCATCTAGAACCTCTATCTAAAAATCTTTACACGTCTCTAAAGACATTACAAAGGACACAATCATCATTAATGTAGTTGTTCTAATAAATGATCCTTTCAAAACATTTATATGGACATGCCGAGGGTGCATACTATATCTATGTAAAGTCTCATTCTTTTTACAAGATTTCTTATAAATAGTGGTTCGGACATCCCTTCAATCCTTTTGTATCAAAAACATCTAAGAATTCAGCAGACATCTCTGAATATTTAAACATTATTTGCATACTATGACCTTGCTTTTGAAGTTAATCAATAAAATTATACGAACCTTAAACAGAACCAGTCCAAACATGAAAAATATCATCTATGAAACATCCATAATAGTTAATATGATCAACAAATTACCAGTCAGCACTTCAATTAACTCCCAGTGAGTCAAAAACATATTGGCATAACTATTGGCACACACTATGCCCACAGCAATGCCGACCTTCTGTAAATAAAACTGATCATTAAACAAAAACATGTTATGCTCCAAAATCAAATCAAGAACTAAACAAATCAAATTAATCCTTCCATTAGTCAAAAGTAGCATTTTTGTGACAGAAATTACCTATCACTTTCCACGCCAAAGTCATTCGGTATCGCGGTGAATAAAGAATTCACATCTAATGTAACAAACAAATACTTGCCCTCATCATTAAAATCCTTATGCCAACCATACAAATTAGAAACAACTGCTTAGTATACTTCAGAATTTTATGAACAGTACCTAGAAGTGGTTGTAGCGTTTTTTCAACATAAATTGATAGGGGTTCAGTCAACCAACCACAACCAGAAACAATATGTCTCATTGGGGGGGGCTATACAGATTATTATGAATTTTGGAAATTCCACATAATAATGGAAGTAGAGGATATTCGACCTGAAAAAATCTCATTCAACTCACAAGACAGTAAACCAGTCCTATACAAATCAAAAACGTGCCTGAACTCATTAACTTAAAGGTTATGTAACATTATTAGACAATGTCAACATTTGGTCTAAATAAAAAATCTCTGTCCATAACAACTACAGCACCACCTTTATCAGGTGGATGGATTTCAGTTGTTGATAATTTACAAAGCTCGTTCAGAACTGCACATTCATAACATCTCAAACTAAAAAAATCTATTTTATGTTTAACTGACAAAGCATCCTGTGCATCATGTTCACAAGATCTTAAAAAAAGCCTCCATAAGAAAGTGCACCACATAGACAAAAGTAGTAGTTTTTTTTTAAAAGGGGGATAAACAGAGGACTGATGAGAAAAAAGTTTTTAAAGTTACATTCCTTGAAAATAACTTAAGATCGATCAAAACATCAACCAAATCAGAACGAGTCACGTGAACGAAAGACAAACCTCTATTTAAAGCACGCAGATGGTCAGAAGTCAAAGAAAAAGAAGAAATATTAAAAACTAAGTTGCCGGTATCTTGCAGTGGGTTATGGCACCCACAGTCTTCTGCTCTGAAATCTCCAACCGTCTGTGACCTCTCCTTCCCCGACTCAAAGAACGTCCCTGCCTGATGGTCTCTTCCAGCTGTACTGGTTCTGGTAGAAGGGGGAAAACACCAAAGGGAACGGGTGAAGGAGTGAATTCCAATGGAGCTGTAAACATTTATATTTATAGCAGTATGTGCAGCAGCAGGTACCTCTGTGCATTCAATCTGCAAATCTGTTTCCTCATGAAAGGTTTCACTGTCAGTACCAACAGCATATCTTGGCCACGAAAAATTATGACCTTTACTAAAACCCATTAAAGTTTGTAGCCTACCTGCCTAAAATACATGACTGTCATATACCTTGTATCGATTATTAACCAATGTTTTTATATAACGTCCAATTTGTTAAAATTATTTAAAATGCAGATATTTTGTTTGTTTTTTTTATTTGTATTTATTTATTTTTGTATTTTGTAAAATTATTGTTCATAAAATGTTTTGTAATAATTTGGAGATTTTCTCCCCAGGCCTCTGCTGAAAATGGGCTTCTACCTAGTCAGACTTTCCGGGTAATCAAAATGTCAATAATCAATAATAATGAGAGGAAGGGGGGGTCCCCAAATGTTGCTTCTGACCAATTACTGTTCCTCTGGAGCCAGAGAAATGCTTCTCCTCAAGGTGGCAGTAAAATTCTGAAGATGTACCTCACTCTGATTGTTGCCATATTTCCCTCCAAATAGGGTGCAGCCTATCAGGGGCCAGAGTGAGTGAGTAGAAAGGAGTTACAACTTTGGCAAGCTGGCCTGATGGCAGGACACTACCCATGGGCTACTGCAGCAGTGAGAATGAAGAACATCTTTCAGAAAAAAAATGCTACCAACCCTTCTCATCAAGCAGCACAAACAATATGGAAACCTGACAAGATTACCTTAACAATTAATCAGAAGTCAGTCTCATGGGATTCATAGCAGTATCACAGCTATTTCAGTCAAATAACTATATCTGCCTTGCCAATACCCACCCCACAGGCTTTACCTGCCTTCTCAAGGAAGGAGAGGCCAGTTAGTCCTGGGGTAAATTTTAGAGCAGCCATCCAGTTGCTCAGGTTAAATCTGAATGAAGTTACTACATGACACTAGTTAACCTGCACAGGAAGTTTACTTCAGAGAAGGGGAAGGTGCTGGGTGATAAATTTCTCAATCACATTGTGTGTATTTGCTAATAGAGGTTTGAGTTACTGGCTCTAGAGTTAGTTGGACTGTTTCAATTGCCAAGACATAGCAACCCAAGAAACACTGAATCTCTAATGGTGTATTAGGTTGGGCACATATCACCTGTCAAGAGTCTATGAGGCACAAATGGACAGGGTTTCCAGCGTCTCGTGATAAATAACGTATTTAAAACCAGAGATCTTTTTGGTCCAGAACCTTGGGGCTTTTCAAATTTGTTGATATGTCGAGTGACATACATCCCCGGGAGCACTGTACTCTACACAATAGGTCTGTTCAGTGCTGAATATAAGGGAACAACAACACTGTTGCATCTAGACAAAATAACTTTTGCTATTAGTTGTACTTAGTAGAAGAACTTTCTGATTTCAGTTGCTACAGAATGATAAAAGGAGAGAGAACTATTAGCCTATGTGCCCAGGTCCCTTACTACCTTTATGTTCAATAAGGGGTTATTTATACTGATGTTAGGAGTAACTGCTATTTTCCAAAAGAAATACTACACTTTTTATTGATCAGTTTAAGCCCATTATTCACGCACCAAGTATTAACAAGGGTAATCTCTTTCTGAAGGGTATAAAAGTCTGAGGGGGTTTAGACAATTACACCAAGCTTACAGTCTCCAAATTCGGTTAATTAAAGGTCCAGGTTAACAGATTTGAGATAACAGAAGTAGATGCTTAACAGGAGAAGACCCCATATAGACCCTTGGGGGGCTCCGCAGATTATATTAGCACTATCCGAAGAGGCCCTTGCCAAATGTAATATGTGGGTTGTGTTTTACAGTCAATTAGCTAGCCATCTTACTACATAAAGATCTATGTTTAAGACAGATGGTTTCCTTACATTTCCCGCATGTGGTACAGTATTAAATGTTTGACCACACGGAGATAAGTTTTATAAACAGAATGACCTCTATCGACAGCTTGCTTCAACCTTTAAAAATTAACAAGATTTAACATTCAAAATCTCCCTTAGATTAAGTCAAATTGCTGCTGGTGAAGCCTAACAAGACACCTGATAACACAAACACTGAAGTTGTTTATGATAAGCTCCATAGCTTTACAGATCAGACCCATAAGGCTGATAAGTCTACAATTTCCAGGGTCCATAGTACTGACACATCTCTGGACTAGCATCAATACAGCAGTGTGCCAGAACTTGGGAACATAGCCTGTAGCTAAGCTTAGGTTAAACAATTTAAGGAAAGGTTCAGCAACAGCATGTTTTCTGCTGTTTCTTAACCACTTGGAGAAGGTATCAGGACCCATAAAGAAAGTGTTTTTGATCTTAGATAACACCTTAAAAGCATGTTCCTTAGTGATGATAGGGCATGGAATGTATTCTGGGATGCCCTAAGTGACAGTTCAACAAAGGTCTGAAGGATGAAGCTCGTAGTGAATGTAATTGCTAGTATATTTACAAGGTAATTCAAGTTGGAGTGGGCAGACACGTTAAGGAAGTCTTCAGAGCAATGCTGGGTTATTTATTAGTTTTCTAACAGAGTTAAAGAACTTCAAGGTATCTTTAACTTCAGAAGATAATTTCCATTCAAGGGTTGCTTTTTTGTCTTGAAAAGAGCTTTAATGAAGAAAAAGAACTTTGTATGTCAGCTAACTACTAGACTTTTTTTAAAACTTCCCACTGCATTTGGCTCTAATTGGGACAGCTACAGCTATGCATTTATCTAACCGGGCATAAAACTCAGTGAAGTTGGTTGTTTTGTCTGGGTCAACAGTAGTGATATGGGTAAATTTAAAGATTTCATCATATAACTGCATAAGGTTCAACCTTCTGAAGTCGTTAAATATGGAGGTGTTGGCTACAAGTTGTATTATGGTTCTCAGAGTAAATGTCATGGATTACAGTTCAATTTAACCGGTGAAGAAGAAACCAAAGGAGTAGAACAGGCAGAGAAAATATCTGTGAGGATCTGATTAAGAATATTTCTGCCTCTAATGTCACTATTTGATTCAGGGAATTCCTGTTTATCAAACCCAAAAAAAACTCTGGGCGTACACCAAGTTAAAAATGTACACATGCTCCAGTCTATAGCAGAGTAATTTAAGTCACTTGGCATTCTGAAGTTATTGCTTACAGGATTTATTTAAAAACTTTCAGGAACTTAACATGATCATCTAGGGACATAGGGGGAGGTTTTAGTAGGATATTGGGTCTATATCACATCGTCAAACTTGTATAAGTTCGAACGATGTAATATTGAACCCAAAAGTCCGAAATGCAAAAATATCAAAGCCATGGCACATCGATTTTTTTCCCAGGGAAAAAAAATTGGTAGGCAGTTGCGATCTCTGAGTTTGTATATTTAAGTAGGAGGTGTGGGGGCACAGCCCTTTAGTTTAAGGTGTATTTATTTATTTATTTATTGTTAGGGAACAACAATTTTTTCCCTGGGAAAAAAAATCGTTCTGTGTGTTCGTTATTGTGCGGTTTTGGACTTTTGGGTTCGATATTACATCGTTCAAACTTATACAAGTTTGACGATGTGATATAGACCCAGGATATTAAGATGGAAGCTTGTCTTGTCCATTATAAACTAAAGCTGCAGGAGTTCAGGTTGTGGTTCTAAGGATATTGGTCTAGATAAGATGTGGTCCCTGATAAATATGAAGACATCACTGCATTTTCCACCAGGTCTGAAGGGATGGTAGTTGTGACATTGTGAGGTATTGCCACCTATACCAGAAGAAGTAGGGCAGCAGATAAGCAACATATGCCAGCGCAGCCAGCTGGAATTTTGTAAAGAATTACATGTCATTTGTACATCAAACTGATTTGTACAGATGCTTGTACTGAAAATGTATTTGTAAAGTTGCTTGTGTTAAAAATGTATCAACAGTATGTTTTGCAGACAGAAAAAGAAATGTACATATTGTAACACAGGATACTAGAAGAGAAGAGGTTAACACAAGTCCAGCTGCAGCTAACTTTGAAAAATGTTCTGAAATTAAATAACTGGGCCTAAGCCATACAGATGTTATCTCACAGATTTAAATGAAGCCAGAGATGCAATGTCTGTAAGACGTATGGTTTGTTAGTCTCTGTAGGAAGATCAGAAGTGTTACAATTGTTTTACAGCTTCCAGATGCTGGAATAAACTTTATCAAAGCTGAAGATATGTATTGCAACACGTGCTAAATCCTGGCAGCTTCTACCAAGGGGATAGCAGGGGAACCAGAAGTCAGATGACCAGATGTATGTGATGTCATTCTGTAATCCATCATTAAAAATGACGTTTTAATACTAGGTAAGACTGAAGTCTCAGAGCAGTCCCTTTTCGGAACCTGACATAGAAGGATCTCTCACCCACTTTATCTTTGCCGTGCTCTAGTAAGTGAAGCAGGGAATAGTAATTCTTTAGATCGGCCAGGAAAATATAGTAAGATTAGTTAAGTACTGTTTTTCTGTATCTGTGCAAATGTATTCATATGTGTTGTTTTAATATTTCCTGTGATTAAAACTCTGGTGTTTATTGTAAATAGATATTTATACTATTTTCATATTTTTTTATTATTAAATATATTTAAACTTTTTACTGCAGCTGGTCCCTCAGGGAATATTTTAACCTTTGAGTGTACTTGTATATATTTAGTGACCCTGTGGCCAGTGCTGAAAGCCTTACTGCATTGGCCAAACGCTATCATTTGTATTAATATTAAATTCAATTAGTATAATTGGGTACCCTTGAAGTAGCTGGCTTTGGAGTGTCTGGTGGCAGTGTAACTACCTTACAGTCTAGGCAGAAGGGGGCTTAACCAGTAAATCTATGCCAGCCTTTCCCATGTGTGTGTGTGTGTGTGTGTGTGTGTGTGTGTGTGTGTGTGTGTGTGTGAAAATCAAATCACCAAGAGTGTGGGTATCAGTTTGCTTGGAGCAGGGACATGATGCACTGGTTTCACAGAGAGAGTAGTAGAGAGCTTGGCTTGGACACTTGGCTGAGGACTCACTCTATAGCTGTGCTAATGGAGTCTCTTATTGGGGATCTGGAGAGAAAGAGAGAAACCATCCCCTGGACTGAGTGTGTTTCCTGTGTGCTCTTAAGAGAAATTGTGCTCGATGCAGAGAACTGCATCTGGAAACACTGAGTGCATCCATTTTTGTTTTAAGTGAACATCCCTCTCCAGTGTCAGTGGTAAGGATTCAGGCTCCTTGATTACTGTCCCAGAGTGGGGATATCACATATCCATGAGCAGTGGTGTGGATATTAATTGAACTCCTGTAGCCTGTTGTCACTGAAGGAGTGTCCTCTTAGCAACCACAAGGTAAACATACTGAGTTTCATTATCACAACAGTTTTATTTATTTAATTTCTTATTAGTTTACTTTAGACAGGGAAAGCAAGCAAAGATGTTAACAGAGGATTATGGCAAGCTGACAAAGATCCAGTTGGCCAAAGTGTGCAAAGCCAAAGGACTAGTGCATGCAACCTGACTAAATAGGAAATTAGATCAGCCTTAGCAGCAGAAGCTCAGACTAAAGCAGCCAGGAGGATAACCAGTCTGGTGATGGGAATTTGTAGCCCTCAGAAGCAGGACAGTTCACCTTTTCCTCAGAGGACCTAAAATCCATCTGGTGTTAGAGACTCTTGAACTGGAGGCCAAACATATGGAATTAGAATATGCAGAGACACTGTGGCATTTAGGGGTTGAAGAAAAGGAGAAACAGAATTAATTAAAATCAGAGAGACTGCAGCATTTGGAGGCCAAAGAAAATGAGACTGCGGCATTTGGAGGACGAAGAAAATGAGAAGCAGTGTCAACAGGAGAGGGAGATGCTGACTCTTCGTCGGGGTCATGGAGGTAATAGGAAAGGGAAACAGTGAATCCTAGAAGTAATAAAGGTCAGTAAATTTCTTTCACAGTTTACAGAGGATGGTAATCTTGATAATTGTATTCATATATTTGAAAGAGCATGTTAACAGTATAATGTGGACCAAGGGCTCTGGGTACTGTTCCTGACCCCTTTACTCCATGGCAAAGCTGTAACTGCTGTTTCTAAATTGTCTGATATTGACTGTTTAAAGTATGATAAAGTAAAGAAAGGTTTACCTGAAATGTTTTAAGTGAACACTTGAAGCTAACAAGAAAATATTTAGTGAGCATAGATGCAAGGCAGATGAAAGTGCGTGTGAGATTATGTTGCTGAGTTAAACACTTATTTTCATATGTGGGTGGATGAGTGAAGGGCGGGCAGACCTTTTGGTGGGGGAACAAGCCCTTAGCTCTTTGGCTAAGGACATGAGAATCTGGCTGGCAGACTGAGAATGTAACTCTGCAGATGAGCTGGGTAAAAAGAGGGATATCTACTTAGAAAGCAGGGCATAACTGCACAAGAAAGGGACACCCAGTGCTGCACATGGATATAAGGAAACCCATGGTGGGCAGCCTAAACCATCCCAAAAGAGTCCAGCAGTAACAGGGCAAGCCACTAGTTCAGGTACACAGCCAGGATCAATGGTTAAATGTTTTAAATGTAAGTTGTAGCCAGTGAGGCCATGCATCATATACATGTCCACAAAAGCAAGGTGGGGAACAAAAGGTGGGGAGCCAGCAAGTGGGAGTAACATTATGCCAGTGGTAAGTTGTCTGGAGACAGCAGGGGTACCAAACTATCACCAGAATTTATACATGATCTTAATGCATGGAAATCAGGCCATTGCTAAGAAATAGCCTCTGACATAACCATTGTAAAGCCTGCCATGGTTAAAGAGGATCAGTTCTTGCTTAAGTCCACTCCAGTCAGAGCTTTAGGAGGGATCCTATTCCAAATGCCTTTGGCCAGGGTTCACCTTGACTGCTAGGGTGGAAAAAGAAGCAAGCAAGTAGGTGTGTTTGAGGATATCCCTGCAGGTGCCTTGATAGGGAAGGATTCTGATAATGCAGTACCTTTTGTACATGCAGCTACACGCAGTCAGATTTGGAGACAGGCATGTGGGGCTGACAGCCTGGGGGAGACTCAGACCACACACCTGAAGTCAGAGCTGATGCCGTGACTACTTCAGGGAGGGAGCTGTCCTGTAGCAGTGAGCCTGAAGGTGGGCCACAGCTGCTGGCAGGTACTGATGCTCCCTTGGACAGAGTTGGTTGCAAGGGCAGAAGTGAGTAGTAGTACTTAGGCTGACAGTGAGGCACTACTGTCAGAGAATACCAGACTTCCTGTGGAAGGGGAGCTGGGAAGGGTTACAAAGAGAGTTGAAACAGGCTCAGCTCTCGGACCCTACACTAAGAGGCTTGAGGGAGGTAGCTATGGAGGCACCTGATCCTCAAGGAAAAGGGAAGCCTGTATATTGGAACACAGGGCTACTTATAGAAGAGTGGACCCCTGAGGAAGGGCTAGAGGGTGAGGTAACACAGCAGCTGGTAGTGCCCACAGTCTACAGCCTGGCACCTCTAGCCACAGCCCCTGACATTCCTTTTGCAGGTCATATGGCATAAAGTGTACCAAGAGATGTATTATGCAGCACTTTTATTGGCCTAGGATTGCAAGGGATGCAACATGGTACTGCAGGACCTGTGAGCAATACAAAAGGTAGGCAAGGCAGGAGACAAGGTCAAAGCTCCTCTGATGCCTTTGTCTATGATTGAGGAGCTATTTGAGAGAGTAGCTATGGATATCGTAGAGCCTCTGAGTACCCCAAGTTCCACAGGGAAGAAGAATACGCTGCTGATAGCATATTATGCTGCTAGAGACCCTGAGGCAGTGGATCTGACCTTCAAGAGACCAGAGAAGGTGGAAAATACTCTCAGAAATTTTCAGCAAGGTAGGTTTCCTGAGAGAAATCCTGACTGACAGAGGTGCCAATTTCTTGTCAGACTTGCTGGCTTGTCTGTGGAAATGTTATGGGTGAAACACTTGAAGACCACCCCTACCATCCCCAGATGAATGGGCTTGTGGCGGCCTAAAATCTATATTATAGACCATGTTATGGGCATTTGCAGACCAGTTAAAGAGAGAGTGGGACAAATATTTGCCCCATCAGTAATTTGCATACAGAGAGGTACCCCAGAAATCCACAGGTTTTTTCACCCTTTGAGCTGCTGTATAGACATACGGTGTCCTAAGATATATATATAAAATATATATAAAAAACATATTAATAAAATCTGTCAATAAAAAGTACAGTTTTGTACCTACCATAAATGTAGATGTTTGAGTGGTTATACTGCTGCAGTCATCACACTTGGGTTATCCTGTCGTCAGGCGGTCCCGCAGTCGGCCGAATCCCTAAGTCCTGGTCTGGCGTCGGTTGTCGTCGCCTCTTCCCTGACGTCAGTGCAACAGGGGTAAAAAGAGACAGCCGACACCATTTTCTTCAGTTTTTCTTGCCCCAGATGTCAGGTGCCCCCAACTAGGAAGGCAATACGATAGCTATGCAACAATACCTTAGTAGATAAGCAGTAGTACTTGGCTGTTTAGCAAATACACCATATAGACATGCATCCAATAGATTGATGTACATGGAGTTGTAACTAACACCCTGGTATGTAGAGGGGATGGAGGGAGGGTAACCTGGACTGCAGCAGTATAACCACGCAAACATCTACATTTATGGTAGGTACAAAACTGTGCTATGTTCATTGTGCAATACTGCTGCAGTCATCACACTTGGGTAGAATCCCAAAGCTAAGGAAGTGTGGCTGGTACTAAACTGGTTTAGGTGATGCTAGGATGCCCTGCAGAACTGCAGTGGCAAAACCAGCTCTGTTTTTTGAGTATAATGGAAGGTGGTAGTGCTTGGTAAAGGTGTGCACTGAACTGCAAGTAGCTGCCTCCAGAATGTCTTTGGTTGGAACCCCTATGAGAAAGGCTGCTGAGGTTGCAGTAGCCCTAGTAGAATGGGATCTAATATTGACAGGCACTGCCTTCCCATGGTGCGAGTAGCAAAAGCGGATACAATGTGCTATCCATTTGGAGATGGTCTGTTTTGAAATAGCCTTTCCTTATGAGCCTGCAGCATATGATACAAAGAGTTGGTCAGTTTTTCTGAAGATCTTTGTCTTATCTAAATAGTAACGTAGCTGTCTGTGAATGTCCAAAGAGTGAAGGAGCCTTTCTCCTTTATTCTGTGGATTAGGATAAAAGGTGGGTAAATGAATGGTCTGATTCAAAGCCACACTAGATACTACCTTGGGCATGAAGGTAGGGTTAGTTCGTAAAGAGACTCTGTCCTGATGGAAAATGATGAAAGGTTCCACTGCCATAAGTGCCTGTAGTTCTGAGACCCTGCGTGCTGAGGTAATAGCCAGTAACAAGGCTGTTTTCCAAGACAAGTATTGTAGATCTTCTGAGAATGCTGGTTCGAAAGGAGGTAGTGTTAACTTTTCTAAAATGAAGTTCAGGTCCCAAGCCCCTCTGAGAAACTGCCTAAGTAAAGGGTGTGAGAAAATTGGGGGATCCGTATTATATTGAGCTGAAATGGCTGAAGCATGGATCTTAATGGAGGAGAAGGAAAGGCCTTTGTGTAGCATCTCAGTTAGGTACTGCAGTATGTGAGGAATGTTTGGTATCCAAGGATTTTGACCTTTAGCCTGGTGCCATGCACAAAAATCTTTTCCATTTGTCTGAGTAAGTCTTCCTGGTGCTGGGCCTCCTGGCCTCCAAAATGACATTCAGGACGTCCTTTGAGAGAAGCGTTGATTTATAATTTAAGGAATTCTCCATGCAGCTAAATTTAAAGTTTTGAGCTGGCTGTGACGGGTTTGATAGTTTTTCTGAGTCAACAGTAGTGGGAATTGAGGCAAGATCCATGGAGGGCTGTGAGTCAAGTTCCTTAGTAATGGATACCAGTGCTGACACAGCCAGTCCGGAGCAATGAGGATCATTTGTGGTCTCTCTGATCTGACCTTCAATAATACCTTGGTCAATAGAGGTAGTGGAGGGAAGGCATAGACTGTCAGTGTTGTCCAACTGAATGATAGAGCGTCCACTTTCCAGGCTAGGGAGTGATAAGTCCTTGTGCAGAATTTTTGTAATTGGCAATTGTTGGGGGAGGCAAATAGATCTATGTCTGGACATCCCCATCTTTGAGTTATCATTGAAAATACTTGTGGGTGTAGTCTCCACTTGTGAGGGTCTGCCATATTTCTGCTTAATTCGTCTGCCAATATGTTTTCCTTTCCTGGCAGGAATTGTGCTTGTAGTTGTATTTGGCAGGTCAATGCCGTGTTTCATAAGGTCATAGCCTGTCTGCATAAAGGGTAGGAGTGTGTTCCTCCCTGTTTGTTTATGTACCACATAACTGTGATGTTGTCTGTCCTTATTAGAAGTTGTCCTGGATGCAAGAGGTCGTTGAAGGCTGTCAGTGCATTTTGCACAGCTAGCATCTCCTTTTGGTTGATGTGAAGATGCATTTGTTTTGCAGACCATTTGCCCTGTATGCACTGTCCTGCCATGTGTGCTCCCCAGGCATAGTCTGAAGAATCTGTTGTCATGGTTTGGTTTGCTGGAAGTAAGACGAAAGGAAGACCCTTGTTTATTTGACATGATTGAGCCCACCATAGGAACTCTTTTTGAAGGCAGGGTATGATAGGTATATTTGTTTCGAGGCTGTGCCTGTGTTGAGACCATACACATTTCAGGTACCATTGTAATTTTCTCATATGCAGCTTTGCATATGGGATTAGTTGAATGCATGATGCCATGAACCCCAATGCCTGCAGGATTCTCCTTGCAGTGAGCTGGGTAAAAGTTGCTATCTTTTTTAAGTATTGAGTCAATTGTTTTTGTTTGTCTGGCGTGAGGTAAGCCATCTGGGCCGTTGTATTTAAGCTGGCACCCAGGAATATTATCTGTTGCGGGGGTATTAGTTTTTACTTCTTTTTGTTTACTGCATACCCTAGGCAACTGAGCAGCTGTGTTACAAAAGCCAGATGCTGTAATGGAATGTCCTTGCTTGTCCGCTTGGATCAGGCAATCGTCCAGATATGGATAAATTTGTATTCCTCGTTGTCTGCAATATGCAATTACTGATGCCAGGCATTTCGTAAATACTCTGGGCGCAGTAGATAAGCCAAAGGGCAATGCAGAGAATTGATTATGCGTTGTACCTGCCAAAAATCTGAGGTATCTTCTGCAATCTTGTCTGATAGGGACATGCGGGTATGCCTCTGAGGTCCAACGTTATCAGCCAAGACTCCTTGCCCAGCATGGGAAGGAGCTGCTGTAGTGTGAGCATTTTGAATTTGGGCACCTCCAGGTATGTGTTCAGAATTGAGAGGTGTAAGATGGGCCTACAGGCTTTGTCCTTTCTTGGGACTAGAAACAGTCTTGAGTAAAAACCTTGTCCTTGCTCCTTTGTAGGTACCTTTTGAATTACTTTCATATCCATGAGAGCTGAAATTTGCATTTGAGCCTCTGCCCATTGGTTTGGAGACAGATTTGGCATGCCTCTCATCCGAGGTAAAGTGTGGAAATGAAATCTGTAGCCTCGGGTAATAATGTCCAGAATCCATTTGTCCTTTGTTATTATGCGCCAATTTTGTGGAAATAGAGCCAGTTTCCCTCCCAAAGGTGCTGCCAGGGCAATTTTGCTTGGCAGGCGAAGAGGGAAGTCATTGTGTTCGTTTCCTGAAGGGTTGAGATCTTTCGTCTCCACCTCTTTGAGTTGTTGTATGCCATTGTCTAGGCCTGAAAGAACCTTGTGGCTGGCCTCTGCCCCTTGGGTGCCTGTACCTACCTCTTTGGGGTCTGTCTGATGCAGGAAAGAACCAGTTTTTGATGGCCAGTTTCTGCTGAAACGAGGAGGTTGTACCTGTAAAAAATCTTTAACTGTTTGCATAGATTTTGCCTTTTCTTCCATTTTCTTTAAAACTTCCTCTGCTTTGACACCAAATAACACATCTTTCTGCAATGGGGCATCCAATAACTTTGCTTTGACATGTTCTGGTAAGGCTTGTTCTTTAAGCCAAGCATGCCTACGTATGACGGACCCTGTGACAGCTGCTCTACATGAGGCTTCCAATGAATCAAAACCACACTGTAAGGTATGCTTTCCCACCTGTTCTGCTGCATGCAGCAAATCCTGCATCTCTTACAAATCAAGTTGATCTGTCTGAGGGATCAGTTTCTGCTTTAACTGTGTAATCAAATCCTGTTGATATTTTAGCATGTGGAATTGAAAATTTAATGCCCTCATGGCCAAAGTGGAAGACGTATACACTTTCTTTCCCCATCTTTCTAATGCTCTGGAATCTCTTTCAGAAGGAAGTGGATTCTTAGCAGTAGGGGCCTTAACCCCTTTGGGACCCTGGGAAATGGTCTCGGGGTCTGCATTAGGGCTTTCGTATAGAAACCTATGAGTATCAGGAACTCGGTAGTATCTGTCTGGTTTAGCTGGTGCTGGAGGTAAGGAATCTGGGTTTAAACTGGATTCAGAGAAAACATCATCCAAAATGTCTAAAACTGGAGGAATTACCAGGGGTCTATGCTGTGGAAGAAGAAGAAACTCACGAAGTCTTTTCTTGGAGTCAGAGTAATCTTGGCCTTCCCAGTGGAAGTGTTCCCTCATGGTGTGTAAAGTTTCCCCAAAAGAGTAGTCTTCAGGGGGGGAGACAGAGGGAATGAACTCTTCAGCATCTGAGTCTTCATAAGGAGGGAAGGAGTAATCCTGGTAGTCAGAGTTGCCTGAGGAAATGGATGCTTGGTCAGATGAAGGATAATCTTCCTCCAGTCTAGGCCTTTTGTCAGGCAGGGTTTGGGATCCCCTGATAAGGGTAATTAAATCCTCAGCAATCTTAAGCATCTGTTTTTTCAGGCATAGGGGCCTGTGGGGGGGGGGGGGTGTGGCCCCGGTTTTCTAACTTTCAAGGGGGCTTTGAGCTTAGCATAAGGCTTGGCAGAGACAGTTGTCGGTTTGAAAACACCTTCAGAGACCGAAGGCCTATCCAAAATTTCCGGATCCCCGTCGGGGCTGGCGTCCGAGGAGTGAGGTGGAACCGGATCCAGAGGCCCAACTGCTTCGGTTTGGGATGCCGTCAGAATTTATGAATCAGCGGTAGTCAGAGGCTGCGTAGGCGCCTCGCTGAAAACTGGAGAACCGGCGTTTGGCCTTGCAGAGGCCTTGGTATCTGGTCTTGGCCTTGGCTGCCGGCCCTTATCTTTGCATTTTTTAATCATTGCTAATGTCGGTTGCTCCGACGGCATGCTATAGTTAAATTTTCTGCCAAAATAATGCTGGGGGAATTCTGCCCGACGCTTAATTGTACGTTTGTTGAACCTAGCACAAAACCGACAACCAGAGACGTCGTGGTCTGGGCCTAGGCAAGGAATACAATAAGAATGAAAATCCTTATGAGGTATTTGCTTCCCACAAGAAATATAATTATTAACTTTGTCTGACATCGGTCTGAGGCAAGAAAAGTTTCTCCAATGGGGTACTTAGCTTCAGAGAAGACTTCGGCTGAAATTCGATTCGAAAATTTCAGGAGCTGGCCGACTGGCACTTGCGAACTGCTTAAAGACTGAAGAAAATGGCGTCGGCTGTCTCTTTTATACCCCTGTCGCACTGACGTCAGGGAAGAGGCGATGACAACCGACGCCAGACCAGAACTTTGGGATTCGGCCGACTTGCGGGACCACCTGACGACAGGATAATCCAAGTGTGATGACTGCAGCAGTATAGCACGATGAACATCATATAAAGCTTTATCTGTTTTATTGACAGATTTTATTAATATGTTTTTTATATACATTTTATATATACATCTTAGAACAGTTTATGTTCCCTCATACACATACACACACACACACACACACATATATATATATATATATATATATATATATATATATATATACATATATATGTTTTGTAGGATGGATTTTTTGAAGCTATGTATGTTGTGTCTTTAAATTTTAATTGCATCTGTGGTCAATTATGATGTATATATGGGTGGAGACTCCTAATAGAAACCATCTGAGAAAGTAGCTTGCCTGTGAAAGCACTCACCCTTGTTTGTTTGTTATATATATTTTTTATTAAAGTATTTATTGCCGTGGCTCAGTGCTTCTATAATTTTTACCTTCATATTGATTTGTACAGGGGCTTGTGTTGAAAATTTATTAGTAAAGTTGCTTGTGTTAAATGTATCGGCAGTATGTCCTGCTGGACAGAGGAAGAAATATACATGTATTACTGTAACTGTTGAAATGTATATACCGTAAGAGAGGATAATGGAAGAGAATAGGTTAATCATAGTCCAGCTGCAGCTAACTTTGAAAACTGTTCTGAAATTAAATTACTGGGCCTAGGCCATAAAGATATTACCTCATAGTTTTGAATGAAGCCAGAAACGCAATGTTTATAAGAAGTATGGTTTACTAGTCTGTAGGAAGAGCAGAAGTGTTAAAACTGTATTACAGCTTCCAGATGCTACAATAAACTTGAGCAAAGGTCAAGATATGTATTGTAAAACATATGTGCTAAATTCTGGCAGGTTCTAGCCAAGGGGGTAGCACGGGAACCAGAAGTCAGATGACCAGATGTATGTGATGTCATTCTATAATCCATCACTAAAACTGATGTTTTAATACTAGGCGAGAGTGAAGTCTCGCTGTAGTCTGTTTTTGGAACCTGACATAGAAGGATCTATCACACAATTCATCTTGGCCTTCTTCTAGTAAGTGAACCAGGGAATAGTAATTCTTTAGATCAGTAAGGAAAATATACTGAGATTAGTTAAGTACTGTTTTTCTGTATCTGTGCAAATTTAATCATCTGTATTATTTTAATATTTCCTGTGATTGAAACTCTGGTGTTTATTGTAACTAGATATTTAGTATTTTCATGTTTTTCTATTACTTATTATTAAATGTGGTGGTGCTGTGTTAACGTTGTTGCCTCACAGTAAGACGCTGTCCGGTTCGATTCTCAGCCAGAGCATCTTCTGCGTGAAGACATGCGCGAATGGGCGTACCTTCGTTGAAGGTTGTGCGTCAGGGCTGGTAACTTGGCACGTAAAAATCAACTACCAATCATTACCGGACCAGAGTTCCGCTGTGGTGACCCCTAACCGGGAAAAAGCCGAAAGACACAACATTATTAAATATATTTAAACTTTTCATTGTGGCTGGTCCTTTAGAGGATATATTAACCTTTAAGACTACTTATATCTATTTGGTGACTCTGTGCCCACTCCTGAAAGCCTTACTGCACTGGCCCAACACCATCATTTGTAGTAATATTAATTTAACTCGGTATAATTAGGTACCTTTGTAACAGCCTTAGAGTACCTGGCTTTGGAGTGTCTGGCAGCATTGTAACTACCTTGTAGTCTGGGCAAAAGGGGGCATAACTAGTAAATCTGTGCCAGCCTTTCCCGTGTGTGGGTGGGTGGGTGTGGGTGTGCACGTGTGTGTGAGAAAATCAAATCTCCAAAGAGTGAGTGTGTGTGTATGTGTGTGTCAGCTGCTTGAAGCATAGACACGAAGCATTGGTTTCACAGAGAGTGGTGAAGTGCTCTGCCTGGACAACTGGCTGAGGACTCAACTCTATAGCTGTGCCAGTGGGGTGTCTTAATGGTAATATGGAGAAAGACAAAGAGATGGAGAAACCAATCCCTTGGACAGTGTGCGTTCCCTGTGTGCTCTTAAGGGAAATTGTGCTTGATGCAGACAGCTGCATCTGGAAATAATTGGTGTATCCAATTCTGTTCTAAGTGAAAGTCTTTCTCTAGTGTCAGTGGTGAGGATTCAGGCTCCTTGAATACTGGCTCAGAGTGTGGATATCACAGTAGGCACAAAATGCAGTTACAGAAAGAGTGTTTTTTACCAGGTCACTATAACTAAACAAGCATGGACATGTTCCAGATGCAGACGCTCCTCAGGATAAAATAATTTGCTATTAAGACTGCTGCCATTGTGAAGAGAGACATAAATGTGGTACAATTTAAGGTTAGATGAATTTCTAAGTTGTGATGTCCATTAGGTAGACTCTGACTAAAAAACCATTATGGCGACAGTATATGCAGAAATCCTTATATCAGATGTGGGTCATCTCCTGTAAAGCAAGACTATCACTCATCGTACCTCAAGCTGATACATACTGGATGCCCCTGAAATGACATCAGTTAAGTCATTTACCTTGTCTTTACACATGGGTATCCTTCTTGGTAAAGGAAGTATTCCACTAAGGACCAGAGTCTTACCTGCATCTGTCACATGCAGAATAAGTTCCGATACATCTCACTTAATGTCCTTCAGAGTTCTGCGTCCCAGGTCAAGGGTCAGGGATCACTACCATGTCACAGTCATATCTGACTCAGGAAAGGCTTTAGAAGACTCTTGTAATGTCTGTGATCCTGGCAACCAAAACTCAGATGAATTTAACCATGTCCTTGTCCAGTCTGGTGAGTGAGAAATCAAAGCCCATCAACTGAGCTACCAGTCACTAAAACATTTTTGTCAGAAGCTAGTTTATCAGTATTTCATTGTCAGGAAACTGGTTGTTGGTTATATAATGTAGGCATGCATGGAAACAATGAGCAGAGGGACTACACCAAAGACCTATTCTTACAAGTTCAATGAGGCTTTGGAAAGCATTTCCTTGCGGCATCAATATATATATCATCTTCTGTGTTCCATTTAAGAATGTGGTAGTACATGAAGTGAAGATGTGACTATATGATGCTCACTGTGTACTGTTAATCATGAGAAAAATGCCTCCATATCAGCTAAGTATTGTACTTCTTACAGATAGTTTGAAGTGGGAGCTCATGATCAGTAAGACTAGGGCAGTTACTACAGTGCCTTTGGATAACAAGTGTGAAGAGGCAGGTAACAAAAGGGAAACAAGTATACTGCTCCTCCATACTGCCAAGAGCTTAGAGTGTTAGCTAAGTGCAAAAGAAAGCTGAGGAAAGGCAGGGAGAGTACTGACAAAATTGTATATGTGGTACCATAAAAGAGTGACATGCAGCACATCAATGCCCCTAGGCAGCTGAATGTAAATTAAATGCAAGAAACTCAAAATTTCTTAATTTTAGAGCTGCCAGCCTTGTCTAACCCCTTAATTGTTGATATGTTTCAAAGCAATCCCCAAACTACTGATTTTTCAAATGTGTTCCTTTCTATATTAAAAAGGGCTTCACTTCCAGAATTGTTTCATATACTCTCAGTCAATTTTCAGCGAATGATACTGTGGCAAATGGTTAAAAAAAATATTCTTAGCCCATGTCACAACTTCAAAAGGCAAATTAAGAGTTGCATCCTGAATATTAATGGGAAAAAAAAGGATTTTGGCATCATTTTTTTATTTCAACATTTGCAAAGAATAACAATTTCAGTTTTAAACAGAAGCATTTTTTTTATTTCTACTTTATGCCTTAAGTCACAATGTTACGTATTTGTTTCTGTCACTCAAGTCAGATAACAGTTGTGCAATTTTCACAAGTGCTGTAGTCTGTAGTTTCAAACATGTTTTATGACTTTAATTTGACCCTTATATATATATATATATATATATATATATATATATATATATATGTATATATATAGTTACAGGAGGTTTGGGAGGTCACTCTTTGAAAGTTCTAGCTTGGCTGGAGTTTTCATTTAGTTTTTTTCTCATTGGTTTTTCAGTGTGACCTTTTACCTCTTTGTTTTTATTTGTTTTAATTTGTTATTTGGGATATTTTGCAATCACCCTAATGAAAATGGACATCAGCCGGGTATAACAACCTCGTGTTTCTTAAGCTTAATCAAACACTCTACTTATGCTATGCTGAAGAGGTCATAAGAAGGCAGAAATATGCATATCCATAGCTAGTGGGGTTTGGCTTTATTGGCCTGAAATTATCCATTAAAATGACTTCAAACGTAAAAGTCATGGGCATTCAGAATAGTCATATAGTTGAAACACCTGATATTCATAAGGGTCATTTGCATATATCCCATGGGCCTCTGTTACAGGAGGTTTGGGAGGTCACTCTTTGTAAGTTATAGCTTGGCTGGAGTTTTCATTTAGTTTTTTTCTCATTGTTTTTTCAGTGTGACCTTTTAACTCTTTGTTTTTATATACATATATATATATATATATATATATATATATATATACACACATACATATATACACACACACACACACATATATATATATATATATATGTGTGTGTGTGTGTATACATACATATATATGTGTGTGTGTGTATACATTATATATATATATATATATATATATATATATGCATATACACACACACACATATATGGAGTAACACACTCTCTAAACTATCCAACTGTATTGTAACAATGTAATTTATTTATTTAGTTTTTACTTTTTTAAAAAACATGTTTGCGCAATGCAGCAGAGAGCGCAGCAGTGCTAAGTGGTGCCAAGACACCTGTCAGACATCTAAAAATAGAAACCGGATACATTTAATTATTTACATAAAGGTCAAGTTTAAGCACAGCTGAGCGGGTTTACACAGCGCGGTGCTCAGCACTGCTTAAAGGTAGCTCAGCTGTATATGTAAAGGAATAATAAAACTCCAAATATCCACACACCTAAATTAATATATTTACGGCTTCATGTGCAGTAGGTGCAGGGTTTGAATACATGGAAGGGCAAAAGTTAGCATTTTTGTTTGAAATTGAAATTATGCAAATTATACTTAAATACTGGCCTGCTGCGCTCAGCTAAGCTCTGCTAAGACCTGCTAAGCACTGCATAGACAAAATAATGGCTGATAATGTTTATGCACTGCTTGCCACCGGCTTGGCTGGTTTGTGCACTGCGAAGCAATGCCAAGCATTCACTGTATTCCAGTTTTTGCACTGCTTAGCTCAGCCGCGCTGGTTTGCGTGCTGCTAAGCAATGCACAGCATTTTTAAATTCTGACAATGGCAATTAAAGGTGGGAAAACAGGTTGTATTAAGCCCAATAGTTGGGAATACAGCATAATCCATTAGAATTCTGTCTCTGAAGGATATAATGGCAGGCAATGAACAGGGTTCGCGCTTTCGGGTGCAGTGTTGGGGCATTCAGGCATCCAGGGTCAGAGTCGACTCCTTGTCAAAACCATGATGACCGGCTTATGCAGGGAGGTTACCAGAGCTCAGAGTGCAAGGCAGTGGCCTAGGACTGTCTGGCAAGGGACATCACCAGTGCAATTGGTATTCCCCGCACAGGTGAGCAGTGTCGTCACTACCATGATGACCTGAAAAGATAGAAGGGGGCTCTGTGTCCCACATATATTTAAGTACTGTTACCTGTGTTTCACAATATCTAATCTTGAATGTCTGCTCGACTGCTATGCATAATGGTGTGCTTCTCTCCCAACAGCTGCACAGGAGAAGGCTCGCAATATCGAGGCACATGCCAGGTGCTTAGCCAGGTTGCGCCATGAGTGTGGTGAGTACAGATGTATTTTGCTATCTACAGTCAAATAAGCAAGAAAGAATAAAGCATTAACTGTGATTTGGTATATACAGCAAAGATTGTATTGCAATGAATGTGGACCTACACCTGTACGGCAAGAAGTGCATACTGCCAACTGTAGTGCACTAACCAAGGAAGACTGAAGCATTAACCATAATAAAGTAAATGCAATAAAGTTTGTAGTGCAATAATTGCGGACTTACAGCTGTATTGCAACACATGCATAACTACACCTGTTGTGCAATAAAAACTTGAAACTATAAAAGTAACTGATTGAATGTATCTCTAATAAAGTCTGATGTGCAATGACTGTGGAAGTAGAGCTGTTTTGCAAGAAATCAATTACAACTGTGCTGCACTAAAAACATGAAATATCAGTACCTGCATGAAGGTATATCTAATAAAGTCTGTTGCGCAATAAGTGTAGATTCTGAGTTGTTTTGTAAGAAATGAATTCTGACAACTGGTCTGCAACACAAGGACGAATAGCAACACCACCAAGGTAAATCATGTACATCAGGATTGCCTTGTTTTCACCACTGCATGTCAGTTACAAGCATTCAGACTGTAAGGTAGTCAAGTGTAACAGTTGTAGATTGCAAATAACCCATAATCAGGTATTGTTTGTTGACTTCACAGATATGTCAACACACTAACAATACATTGTAATGTATAGTTCATCTAGTATTTCTGTCATGCTTGAATGTCATGCAGGTGTCAACTGCTGTCAACTGTCACTGCAGTCTAGTATAAAACTGTACTACTATTACCAGGTAACATTTTGGTGTCAGGTGAGCCCTAGGCAAATATCAGTCAGTACTCAGCAGTGACTCAGTAGCTCAGTTTGCTAAATGCTCTGTATGGAGTACATTTTTGCCACACACAGACCAGGGTTAGAATCCAGTGCTATGAAGATCTAAATATTACAGTATCAGTCACATAATGTTTAAAGATATTCTCTCCACAAGAACTACAGGTAAATGGGTGAGGTAGCCCACATTATGCATCAATTATTTTGTTTGGATGTCACAGACTGTTACAATTTTTAACTGGAATGTGAAAATACAGCAAAAATAAAAGAAATAAGTATAAAACATAAAATACAAGAAAAATGTGTAAACTTTGGTATGGCTGCATGCCTGGAGTGTCCATTAAAGGTTGCTGCAGTCAATTAATACATTTGATGCAGATGTCCTCTGCAGTTACTGCTACTGGGTTCTATCCCCATGCCGGCAAACCAAGGCTTGATGGTTGTTACTCAATGTACTGTACACATGCATGTCTCTCGAGTGTCACACTGTCACGGAATGTAATTACTGTGGCATAATCCCTCTGTCACAAATGCATCATCGACATGATTATGTAAATAACAAAGTAACACTACATCAGCTCATTAATACACCTTGGTAGTTATATAGGTCCACCTGATGTGCAAGTGTTTGTTGTGTATTTGCAGCGGTTACTGCTTGGCCCATACTATCCCATGCAGATAGCTTGAGAGGTATGTATGTATTACAGCAGCTACAGGGCACTTTTACACACAAAGAAAGGACAGACCTGCACAGTAGACAGCAGTACTGTTGTCAACTATACAGCCTAAAATGGTATTAATGGACTGTATTTATCCCTCCCCACCCCTTATCTTCATATATGTATTATGGTTATTCATTGGTTATGGTTTACTATTAACGTATGTTGTTCTATAAACTTTATTTTGGGGCATGTGTTTTATTATTGTTATGTATTACAATGGTTGCATATTAACACATCTTGTAGAATTACTTCTTCTGTTGGCCTTATGCCATAACTGTTACTGGCAGGCTGTTAATATAATGACTATTCTGTTATTTATTGTTGAGTTTCACATAATATGCATTGAAATGTAATGGTGTTATTTGCAATGTTCTGTCATGCTATTATTACTAATAATGGTTTAGTTCACAACTAACCTATATGTACTGCTTTACCTCCATAACCACAGCATGTCAAGGTAGGCCAGTTCCTGTTGATCCACCTACCTTATGTTGGCTGGCCGTGGCACTGGGTCCTAACACGTAAGGGACCCAAGCCAGTGCTGCCCCCTTCTCTGGCCCAGCACCATCTTCGAGTGGAAATGACTCATGGGACAGAGTCCATCTCACCCTGGGAGCAGTGGCGGAGGGGCAGTATTCACCCAGGATCACCTACTGGCCATGGAGTGCAGGAATGTTCATAGGAGCTGTGAATGTCACTTGCATCAGATTGAGGGCAGACCGGACAAACTGGTGGGGTTGGCTGATCCTGACGATCAGCCTCCAGCACAGCTACCTTCAGGGCAGAGGAGCAGCAGTGTTGACTGCCCATGGATGGGAGGATTTCAGTCACACTGCTGCCGTCTGGAGGCAAATGCATCTCTGATTCCACAACATCCTTGTGTGTCGCACACCACCCTATCTGCTGCCCTGTCTGTTTGAATTGCATCCTCTCCTACCCAACTTATCTCCCCACAAATACCTATATCCCTTCCCCAACATTCCACTCTCTCCTTATTAAAAAAAGGGCACCTGTCCCACAAAAAAAAAACAAAATATGTCACTCCATACATAGCTCTCCGTTTTGCACACATGTCCACTGGACACAACTAATTTGGTCCAATTGGCTTGTCAACACATTTATGTTGTCCTCACTCCTCTCTCTGGGGTTTGTGTCCAAATTCATTCACAAAATCTGTCAAAATGCACAGCTGTTACTATACATAAAATGAAAAGTTACAGTTCTTTCCTACACCCTTCCTGCACACCCTACCTGCCTTTCACTATTTTCCCCCTGCTTGCCCCCAGTTCACCACTGTCCTATCACCTCCTTTTCTTTTCTTTATAATTTTTTAGCGTGGGTTTGCACAGAGCTAAGCGGAGCACCACGATCTGGCTTGCCAGACCATGCAAATCCCCTTAAAATCAGGTTTAATGTGCCTTAATGACCTTGTGTTTCTCACAGTGTTAGGCACATGTACTAAATAATCACTCCTGCCACGTTTCGAACCCGGCCTCTGTCAACTACAGCCTACTGCACTAACTGCCTAGGCCACACTGACCTTAATTAAAGCAGGTGTTTCCAGCAATACATACATACTTACTGATTGCTACTGACCGACTGAAATCAAACCTAATGTGAAAAATGGGAGTGTACCTGGAACTCTGATGCAAAACATACACAAGTAGACAGCCAAATAAATAATAATGGCAGTATGTAAGGTCTGGGATAGTAGGTAAATGTTCCCTTTTACCTTTAGCATCTTGAAACACACCTGCTAAGGCATCACTGGCACAGTATATATGTTCAACTGGGACCCAGCTACAGAACAACTGCCTTTGAAAGCCATGCACATACTGATGGATGCAGATGTGTGTCACAGCCTGTATGTCTGCACATATATCTGGCAGCTATACCTGCTCCAGCACTGACTCAGTAGCTCAGTCTGTTAAATGCCTTTGCATACAGAACATTTTGTCATACGCAGTTCTGAGTTCGAAACCAGTGTGTTGCACATCAATTACATTGTTGTGAAGACCACAAGTAATGACTGAGTCATGCAATTTTAATTCCCATAGCTTACTGCTACTGAATTATCTGCTACCCAGTTTTGCAAATAAAAGGCCTGCAGGTAGGGACACACAGCACATATTTGTATAGCCTAACTATATGTCGCCTACTACTCTGCTATTGGCACTGCTGCGTAACAGATGTACCTTAAGCACATGCCTTGATTGGACTGTAAAGGGTACCCTTACCCTGGCTCTGCTGTAATGACATGGATGACACTGCTGCCACAGTTACAAGTAAAGCTTGCTAGCCTCCAACGTGTTCACACTCCCCCCATGTGCCCTAGGCTGCAACAGCAACTGTAGCCTGGAGCATACACGGCTGTATGTTAAGGTAGCTGCTACAAAACGACCATACCTCCCAACCCCCTATAACAAGGGATCAGGACACAACCATACATAAAGGGGGGGGCAAGGGTGCAAAGGCCCAGAGATAGGTACATGTTTTACAGTTTGCCCCTACAAAGACAGTAAGTTGATAGTATAACAGCTACTGCATTAGCATGCATATTCTGATGGGTATGAAGTGCGACACTCGCATGTCTCTCTCCCCTTACTGACCTCAACTCACATTTCCCAGTGATCTGCCAGATGATAACCGCACTGTCATAGGGTACTGACTAAACATATCAGGCAAAACTGTAGACATACTTCATACATCTCTATAGTGGCCAGTATTTGTACATACCCTCTGCGATACTGTAATCTCCACACCTCAGCAATGTCCATCTCAAAAACTAATAAAGGGGCCAAGGCCTACATGAAGGCCTTAAATATTGCACTGTGGTGCCATGTCAGTGGCTAAGGATATTGCAATTCAGCTGTTTTGGATACAATTAGCAATTCTGAGCCACAGACTGGTGCAGAGGCAATTATCTGTTAATGTGCATTACCTACAAAAGGCAAGTAACTGCTTCCGGGGAACAGGTCTGTATGTGGTTTTACTCACACCGACAGCGTATGTGCAAAGCATTTGCAGAGGAATGCGTCAAAAAAGGAATACATCACTCTACCAGTTATGTACTAGATTTCCCTATAAAACAGGATGCAGATGGGAGGATGGAGGTATGGGCAATGGGGATCAAAACAGTAGGCTTCTATTAGAGCTATGATACTGACATGTCAGTGATACTCAGCTGTCCAATACCTACAATCATGCCTCTTCCACTGTCCCTGCTTTGCATCACATCTCTGCTCTGCACCTGTCAATCCCTCCTACAATGTTTGGTTGTTGTAGTAAAGATAGTGGATTACATGCAAGACAAAGTGACACTAAGTAAGGGATGTACACTCCTGTATCAAACGATGTACTGTACTTCACCTCCTCTTAGTCTGTCAATGTCACACAAATAGCACTAACATTGTAAAAGTGTCCCTGAATGTCCCTGATGTACTCTGGCTAAGTCCCCTGTTTCGTGGACATTCATCCCCGTCTGGTTAAGAACTATACCTAACATACCTCTCAACCTCCTACAGTAAGAAATCAGGACAAAGCCACAATTAATGGGAGGACAAAGGCCCAGACAGAGTATACATATTGACCATACAAAGTAAGAATGTGAATAGACTAACAAATATTACTGTAGCATAAATGTTTTCTCAGGAGTCTAACAGGTGACAGATTCTCTTTTCATTTTCTGACAGCAACCATCAATGATTGGACAATCCTTTTTCAGACATCCACAAGTTTGTAAGGACCACATCTAGGAGTCAAACATAGTGACATCCTGCAAACATCTGTATAGTTGAGAGGTATGATGCCTACAGGAAACATGTACTACAACAGGTTTATACTGTCATTGTAGCACACTGGTGTTGATAGACTGTCCCCATATAGTTGTAATAGCACACTGCTATTTGTCCGACCGTGGCCGTATGAAATATTAGTGGGGATTTGCCCGTAGGGGACACACCACAGTACACTGCAGTGATGGGTCCAGAGACATACAGCAGAATCTGTCACGGCACACAAGGACATTACACAGTAATGTTACTATCTTGGTGATAGCCACACATGTAGTGGGTTGCCAGACTGTGGGGTATGACGTGTGAGGCAGCAGTGGATAGTGCACGCCATTATGGGGGTGTACGATCTGTACACAGTGGACATCCACGTATCTGGTCCTGTAATGTGTTCCCCTCGTCTTGCAAGAATGATGTACCAACAGAGACATCCACCATTTTCATCTGCAGAGAATGATGCTATACTGGATGCCCTCAGACTCCACCATCACATCCTGCTTTCAAGGGGTCATCACAATCATGAACAGCAGGCAGCATAGTGGGGGCAACCTTGTGAGGGCTGTTAATCAGATTGGCCAACAGGACAAGACCTATAAGCAGGTCTGACACCGGGCCACAGATATGGTTAATGCCTCAGCTGCCAGGGATCATGCTGCCACTGGTGGAGAGCTTGCAAAGTATAGTTGTGTACACTTACCATAAATGTAGATGTTCGAGTGTATTCACTGTTGCAGTCATTACATTTGGATAATCTGCTGCCAGGTTGCCCTCAGTCAGCCTGATTAACAAAGTCTTGGGTCCTGCACTGGATGCTGTCCCTTCTTCCATGACGCCAGGTCATCAGGGGTATAAAACATGCACCCAACACCATTACATCAGTTTTTCTTGCCCCGAATGTCAGGTACCCCCTAATGGGGAGCCAATAAAATTAAAAAACACAAAAATATACCTCCAACCAAAAGGAAATACACCAAAAAGGCTTTTAAGCATAGTAAAAGAAAGTAGAGGTATAGCCAGAGATAAGTAGTGGGCTGGAGGGAGGGTAACCAGGACTGCAACAATGAATACACTCGAACATCTATATTTATAGTAAGTGTACACAACTGCACTATGTTCTTTGTGTTTCACTGTTGCGGTCATTACATTTGGGTAGATTCCCAAAGCTATGGATGAGAGGAGGTGTTTACATAGCATTAGGGCCAGCTATAAGGCCCTGCAAGACAGCAGTGGCAAAATCAGTTCTGGATTTAGAGAAAATTGGTAAATGATAATGCTTGGTGAAAATATGTACATAACTCCAGGTAGCAGCTTCTAGAATATTCCTGGTAGGAACACCTCTAAGAAAGGCTGCAGAAGTAGATGCAGCTCTGGCAGAGTGAGATCTGATCCACTGGGGGATAGGTTTTCCATGGTGCTTATAGCAGAAATTAATGTAATGTCTTATCCACTTAGAAATGGTTTGCTTTGAAATAGCCTTCCCCTCTGCCCCTGCAGCAAATGCTACCAGCAATTGGTCAGATTTTCTTCGAGATTTAGTCCTGTCCAAGTAGAATCTAAGTTGTCTGTGCACATCCAAGGAATGCAGAATCCGTTCCCCTTTGCTCTGTGGATTGGGAAAGAAGGTTGGCAAATGAATTGACTGAATAAAAGCCACAATGGGAACCACCTTTGGCATGAAGGATGGATTGGTCCTCACAGATACCCTGTCCGCATGAAAGATGATGAAAGGCTCCACTGCCATAAGGGCCTGTAATTCAGATATCCTTCTAGCTGAAGTAATTGCTAAAAGGAAGACTGTTTTCTAAGAAAGAAATATTAAGTCTGCAGTAGCAGCTGGCTCGAAAGGAGGTAGAGTGAGCTTCTCCAAAACAAAGGGTCCCAGGCAGGGGTAGGAGCTCTCCTGGGTGGTCTCAAGTTCTTTGCCCCTCTGAGATTCTGCTTGAGCAAGGGTTGAGAGAAGAGGGGTGGTTCTGTGTTATAGTTAGCGGAAATAGCTGAAACGTGGATTTTAATAGAGGAAAAGGACAGGCCCTTGTGAAGCATCTCAGTCAAGTATTGCAAAATCTGAGGTAAATTGGGCGCTACTGTGCTCATCCCTAAAGACTGGTTCCAGGCATAGAATCTTTTCCATTTGTCAGCATAATATTTTCTAGTACTAGGCCTACTCGCCTCCAAGATGACATCCATCACAGGTTTGCTGAGGGATGATAAGGGTGAATTTAAGTGATTAGCCAGGCTGCAAGGGTCAATGTTGGAAGCTGAGGGTGCAAAATTTGGTTCTCCTGCTCAGACAGCAAGGAAGGGGTCTGAGGCAGGTGCCATGGAGATACTTGTGACATTGCACAGGAGTGGGTACCAGTGTTGGCGTGGCCAGTCTGGAGCAATCAAAATCATTCTTGGTTTATCCTGTTTGACTTTTAACAGAGCTTTGGAGAGCAGAGGCAGAGGGGGAAAGGCGTAGACTGATGGGCTTTTCCAGCTGAAGGACAGAGCATCCACTTTCCAGGCTTCTTTGTGGGGAGTTCTTGTGCAAAACTTGTTGAACTGGTAGTTCTGTGGGGAGGCAAATAGATCTATGTCTGGGCTCCCCCATTTGCTTGTCAACATGTTGAAAATCCATGATTCCAGTTTCCACTTGTGTGAGTCCATGAGATTTCTGCTTAGTCCGTCTGCCAGTGTATTCAATTTTCCTGGCAGGAATTGAGCTTGTAGGTGCACTTGGTACCTCAAGGCTGTGTTCCACAATGCCATGGCTAGTCTGCAGAGGAGGTAAGAACGTGTACCCCCCTACTTGTGTATGTACCACATAACCGTGGTGTTATCCGTCTTTACCATTAGTTGTCCTGGAAGAATGCAGTCCTTGAAGGCTGTCAGAGCATTCTGTATAGCTACCATTTCTTTTTGATTGATATGTAGGTGCATTTGATTTGGGTTCCATTTGCCCTGAATACATTTCCCTGCCAGGTGAGCTCCCCATGCATAGTCTGATGCATCTGTAGTTAGGGCTTGGGTGGCAGGGGTTAGTGTGAATGGCAGTCCCTTGTTTTGGTGGCTGGCCTCTGCCCACCATAGGAATTCCAAGCATAGGCAAGGTATGATAGGAATCGTTGTTTCCAGGCTGTGCCCATGTTGACTCCATAGACTTTTTAAGCACCACTGTAGTTTCCTCATATGCAGTCTTGCACACAGAATTAGAAGAATGTAGGAGGCCATGAACCTCAAGGCTTGCAGTATTTGTCTTGCAGATAGCAGGGTTTTTGTGGCCACTTGTTTGAAGTAAGTTACCAAATGAATTTGCTTCTCTGGCGTGAGGAAAGCTATCTGGGCAGTTGTATTCAAGCTTGCACCCAGGCATGTAATCTGTTGAGAGGGTATGAGTTGTGATTGCTTTTTGTTTATGGTGTACCCCAGACAAGTTAGAACCCTTTTTACAATCGCCAGTTGATTTAGAAGTATGCCCTGGTTTTCTGCCTGAATTAGACAATCGTCCAGGTATGGATATATTTGAATATTTCTTTGCCTGCAAAATGCAATAACTGGAGCCAGGCACTTTGACTTATCTACTGCTCCCAGGGTATTCACAAAGGGCAGTGCAGAGAATTGATAATGCAACTGGTCTGCTTTGAAACGTAGGTATCTTCTGCAAGATTCCCTGATTGGGATGTGCAGGTATCTTTCTTTTAAATCTAGAGTTGCCAACCAGGCATTTTTGCCTAGCATAGGAGGTAACTGGTGAATAGTCAGCATCTTGAATTTTGGAATGTCCAGATGTCCAGAAAGGTGTTTAGAGTAGATAGGTCCAGAATTGGACACCATGATTTGTCTTTTCTGGGTACCAGAAAGGGCCTGGAATAGAAACCTTGTCCCTTTTCCTCTTCTGGCACTGGTTGAACAGCCCCCATGTTTAAGAGGGAAAGTACTTGTTTCTGAGACACTGAACACTGATTTGGGGGCAGGTCTGGCCACCCGTTTGGTGTTGGCAACATGTGGAAATGAAATATGTATCCGTGGGACACTATATTTAAAACCCATTTGTCCTGGGTTATGAGTTCCCAGTTCGTTGCATGAAGAGCAATCTTTCCCCTCAAAGGAGCGGCTAAAAGATAAGGGTTTGGTAATTGTAAAAGGAAGTCATTGAGACTGTTTACTATAGGGGGGTGTCTTGTTATTTCCAGATTTGGAAGTGGAGGCCCCCAACTGATTAGTTCTGAGAGTCCCATGGGACTGAAACCTGGTGCTTTTGGTGTGTCTGGATTTGGCCTGAGAGGATCTGGAAGGAGCTGGAAAAGACCAATTCTTAGTAGGCCAGTGCCTACTAAATCTTGGAGGTTGCACTTGTAAGAAATCTGTAACAGTTTGCATAGATTGAGCTTTATCTTCCATCTTTTTAAGAACTTCTTCAGCCTTATTGCCAAACAGACGGTCCTGATTTAAAGGAGCATCCAACAATTTTGCTTTAACATGATCAGGCAAAGATTGCTCCTTAAGCCAAGCATGCCTTCTAAGCACAGACCCAGTAACAGCAGCCCTGCAGGAAGCCTCTAACGAATCAAAACCACGATGCAAAGTAGGTTTTCCAACTTGTTCAGCAGAATGCAATAAATCCTGTAAATCTTTATTTTCCACACAGTCAGGAAACAACATCATTTTCTGTTTAAGCAGTCCAATTAATATGCTGTTGATATTTTAACATATGAAATTGGCAGTTTAAAGCCCTGATTGCCAAGGTTGCAGAAGTATAAACCTTCTTATCCCATCTATCCAGCGTCCTGGAGTCTCTATCAGAAGGGGTAGGATTTTTAGCAGTAGAAGCCTTAATGACCTTGGGCCCTTGAGAAATGGTTTCTGGATCTGCAACAGGATTTTTGAAAAGGAACTTGTGGGACTCAGGAACCCTGTAGCATCTGTCAGGTTTACTAGGAACCAGAGGCAGGGAATCAGGGGCCATACTGGATTCTGAAAACACATCAACAATGTCTAGTACAGGAGGTATAGCCAAGGACCTATGCTGAGGTAGAAGGAAGAAATCCCTAAGCCTCTTTTTTGAATCAGAGAATTCCTTTACTTTCCCAGTGGAAATGCTCCCTTAAGGTATGTAAAGTTTCCCCAAAAGAAAAATCCTCAGGAGGGGAAGCAGAGGGAATGGAATCCTCTGCATCAGAATCCTCATAAGTAGGTATGGACAAATCCAGGTCATTAGAATAATCAGAAGAAACAGAAACCTGATCAAAAGATTCATAATCAAGCTCAGCCCTAGGCACCTTAGAGGTGGGGTGTTGACTACCCCTGATTAGAGTAATTAGATCTTCAACCATTTTGATCATTTGTTTTTTAGGCATAGGGGCCTGAACATGTGGCCTGGGCATCAGTTTTTTAGACATAGATCGCGATTTAGGTCTTAGTAATGAAGGTGGAGTCTATTTAATATGCAAGTCTGTAGGCTTGAATACACCCTCAGAAGCCGGTGCCTGCACAGCAGCTCCGGACCCATCCAAGGTAGAGACATCCGCGGGTTCCATAGGTGAAGCCTCTCGCGGCATACCAGACTCTGAATGGGTCTCAGTAGAGGCCTGCGAATCAGAAGTAGCAGGTACCAGAGGCTGCGAAAGCACCTCACTGAGTACCAGCTTACTGGCAACTGGCTTAGGAGCGTAGTCAGTTTTGGACCTCGGCAGCCTGTCTTTGTCTTTATTTTTGTGTCTTTTTCAGAATCCCTGTAGTCGGATGGCTAACTGACAACATTTCTGGATAATTAAACCAAGAACTGAAATATTTAGAGGCAGAAATGTACCGACGACGGATAGTGATTAAATTAAGCACAAAACCGACAGCAAGGTACATCGTGGTCAGGGCCTAGGCAAGGAATACAGTGCGAATGAAAATCTTTGTGAGGTATTTGCTTTCCACAAGTAATGCAATTATTAACTTTTACTGACATCTGTAAGGAGCAAGAAAAGGTTTCCCCAATGCGGTACTTAACTTTAAGTTGAAGACTTTGGTTCTGAAACTCAAAAATGGAAATTTCAGGGGTCGGCCGACTGGCACTTGCAAACTGCTTCTGTTTCGGGTACCGCACGGCAAGAAAGACTGATGTAATGGCGTCGGATGTATGTTTTATACCCCTGATGACCTGACATCATGGAAGAAGGGACAGCAACTGACGCAGGACCCAAGATTTTGTTAATCAGGCCGACTGAGGGCAACCTTCCAGCAGATTACCCAAATGTAATGACTGCAACAGTGAAACACTTAGAACATCAGAACAACCACTCTTGGCCACAGAGAATTCCTGGCGAACCTAGGATCAGCCAACAGCTCCCAACTATGCACCATGCCGTACATCCTGGAGGTGGGTGCCACAGCGTCCACATCACAGGAGTATCCAGGTAAGCTTACTGTGTTCACCAGTGTAATACATCAGCAGTCATTGTGGCAGGCTCCACAAACCAGTACATGGGTGTCAGGGCTATCTGCACTGGGGGGGGGGGGGTGGCTTTTACCCACAGTTGTGCACACATACTCAGAATATTAGCAATATAGCCAGTATAACATTAGCTACTGTACATGTGGATATAAGCACATATTACCTTGTAACACTGCAACATTTGGTACTGCCAACAATACCTCTCCCTCACCTTTTCATAGATCCATCAGGTGTGGTCCTGTGCGTGGTAAGTGTGATACTGTTGTTTTACAGATCATATATACCCTATGAAAGTTCTGGGGTGCCATTTTGCGTTATGTGCAACTGTTACGCTTAGCCGGAGTAGAATAGTTTTATGTTCCATTTCAGAGCAGTTAACTACAATGCATAACCTTGGGAATGACAGGTGTGCATTTGTACAAATATTAACATGTTTGCAATTACAGTTATAATCAACTATGCCTGCTATACATGAGGGAATTACTCCAAGATGCCGTTAGTGACATTACCAACTGGCATATCATTCTCAAGCTAGGTGTACTGAGTTGTATGTGTAGTTCTATCACATACACGGTCATATTGCATATCTCACAGGGGTAGTGTGCTGGCAACATTACCTGGATGTAGGTGACATGCATGTTATACAGGGCCCAAGTTGTCTGTGTATGTTGTGAGTTTGTGTGTTGTGCATGGGATCAGAGATGAGAAGATGTGGGACATGTAATGCAGTTGTGGATTCTCATCTGTAGGAGTCCGTGTGGATTACCATACATAACACTGCAGCTGGTAATGTACTGCTTTTGTCTTGCTTCTCAAGTGACCAGGGGGGTTGGAGTCCGTTCCCCTCACAACCTGATGCCAGTGTCTCATCGGACTCTGATGATGATGGTGGCCACAGTGAGACACAGGTGGGGTTGTCAGTGGCTGAGTCTGTCCCAGTGGCAGACATCCCTATTCTGCACTCACTGTCGCCGCACACAGTCAGTATACCCACACATACCCAGTACCCAGAGGTCACAGATATTGGACAGTCAGAGGGTGGCGACATAGTACAAGACAGTGTGAGAACTATGGCATCAGTGAGCGTAGACACTGGCCACAGCCAGACAGCTGACAAGGTCCTACACAGGCAGATAGACAGGGGTGCTCAAAGAAGGAATGCTGCCCATCCACCTCCTGTTGCAGATGTCACATCATGGGTCACTCAGCACAAGTTTCAGGCGGTCATGGAGGCACAGGCATGTTCTAAATGCAACACCAGACGAATGGCTCAGGGTTATGGATGCAGCCCAGTGTGACATCCATGACAGCCTCCACCGTATTAGTAATGCCAAGGATCGTTTCACTGATGTACTGGATAGATGGTGGGCTAAGAGAGTGTCATTGAGCACACGTTGTCTGTGCTAGAACATCTGGTTGGAGTCGGGCATTGGACATGGACATAGGCCAACAACATCATCTGTTGAGAGTCCATGTGGCCATGCACACCCATGCTCCCATAGTGGCAGTAACTCCAGTGCTACAAAGGGAAGTGTGCTGTCCACACCATGACATGGCAGGCCATGGGCACGTGGTCCTGGGCGGTCCCATGGTGGGGACAGGCCCAGCAGCCAGTAGTCACTGTTCGGTACTAGCACTGCATCTGACCTTGGGCATGGTGGTGCCTGTGCTACTCCTGGTGAAGCCAGTTCACGTTTTCATGGCTGGAGATGGCGAACTGTCCACTCTACCATATATGGTCCACAGCTGTCCAACATACACACGTGTAGTGCTAGCACTGAGCTTGACTGTGTACACGCACACACTCCCAACATCACTGTGACATGTAGGTCAACAACAGACACATACAGCACCTCTCCATGGCCCATCTGACCAGCACCTTTCTGGACTCACACATGCTGTCAACTGTTTGGCACAGCCAAGGCCTCTCGCACCCTCACACTGCACCCTGTGCATGTGATGATACTTGTGCCACATCCCTGCCATTGATGCAGTTACCTGCATATATGTCTGATGCACAGGGTGACTATATAACTTTGCATGTGTTTGTGTATTGCAGTAATGTTATGGCATGGCAGTTGTTGTGGGCCATGACAGACACTGTATGCTGGTATGAGTCATGACTACACATCAAACGTTGTGTATCTTTGTTGCCTGATGGTACACTGGTGATAGTGTTACAGAATGACAGGTGTGCCCCTTGGGGGGAGGCTTTCCATGCTGTTTGCCCCGGACCTTAATACGTTTTTGTCCTAGAAGTCTGCGTGGTTCAACTATGGACACATGGTGGCAATACAGCAGCACAGGATGGCAAGGTAGCACAGCAGAAATATGATGTCAGCAAGGTATGCCAATATACGTGCATGGATCCCTCAGTGCATATGTGTAGAACAGTGTTTCAGGGCAAGGTGGACAGTGTCAGCATGCTTTCATACCCAGTGACACACACTACTACCCTTGATACATGTCACCTGAGCATTCTGCAAGTACAACTCTAGATGGTGGCAGACATCAATTATGCTTATGTACAGGAGGGTATTTTAGGGCCAGCAGCTAGTCACAGTGCCATAAATTGCATAACCAATGTACAGGGGTAGGCCACATGGGCATGCTCTAGTGTTGCAAGGGGACATATTTACACACAGACAAACACACAAGTTAGATGCTGTGAGATTAGAACCCCTACCTATCTAGTAGTACATACTATAGCTCACCGTACTTATCGCATGTGCCACACTGTTTACCTGATACTACACTGTCAGCCAGCACTCTTAAGGTAGATGACATCAGCAGTCCTTGTAAAGGAGGCCAATGTTGAGGCCAGCAGCTACTCACTGGGAATAAAATGCATAACCATTGCATAGAGGTAGCCCATACAGGCTTGCCTGAAGTGCTGCATGGGGATATATTTATACACACACACACACACACACACACACACACACACATACACACTTACTTGGATGATGTGAGATTAGAACTCCTATCTATCTAGTATTATACACTACAGCTCACAGTACCTATCGCACAGGCCACAGGTTAAGTGTGATGTACATGTTGATGCAGGCAGAGTACTTGCAGAGTACACAAAGTAGCCTTGTGTTAGACAGCATGTGTGGCCTGCAGAGTGATGCGGTTTGGTACTGTTATTGTATCTAGTGTCCAAGGGATGGGAAACCTGGTAATATCCCTGCTGTGTGTGTACATGTACCAGTCTGGCCATGTGTGGCTGTTTGTAATTTGATAGGCAGACATGTGGCCAGGGACAATACGGCCTGTCCAAAGCATGCATTGCACCCATTGTACATTACACCAGCTGCGTACCTGTCTCCGTCTACAAGGTGACAGTCTGAAGGCACATGGGTCTTTGGGTGTCTGAATTATGTGCTGTTGCAGCCCTGGTCTGTTGCTATTGGACAGCTGTTATGATGTGCATGTGAAGATAACTCCAGCATTCTGGAATATATGGTGGCATTCATACATCTCCATCCATATCTATATAAATGTGTATAACAAGGATGTCTCCTTAAATGTGGTTGTGTGTGTACGTAATGTAAATGTGTTCTGTAGATGTATGTGGAAGGTCTGTGTATCACTGTACTTTATATAGCTATATATACATCTTATGATATATATCAAATGTCAGGGGGACAGGGAGAAACAGATATGTATACTCAGCTGTATGTCTGTACAGACATATTTCCACACAGTAGGTCTTTGGGCAGTAGAGGCAACAGACCTGGGCTCAAGTTAGCCAAGTGTAGGAGCATGCCCAGTGTGACTGCCAGTACTTACAGGGTGACTCCAGGCCAGAGCTACCTGTACTCCAGCCAAGATTATTGTGTGCTGCGGGCCACTGGCTACTACATCTGTTACCACAGTACTGCAGTTCCTTAATATTGTCCAAGGCATTCCCCAGCTGTTTGCTGACCTTAATATGTGACTCATACTTCAGAAAGTACAGTTGTGTTTAACATAAATATAGATGTTTGAGTGTATTCACTGTTGCAGTCATCACATTTGGGTTATCCCTGCCAGGGTATCTCACAGCTAGGCCAAATACCAGAGACTTAGTATTTCTGCGTCGGTTGCTGTCACTTGAGGACTGACGTCAGGTCATCAGTAGTATAAAGTAAGGCAGCTGACGCCATTACATCAGTTTTTCTTGCCCTAACCTGTCAGGAGCCCCCAAAGTAGGAGGCCAGGTTCTGGTGGAAGAACCCCACCACTGGAAATTAAATACAAATATGTCCCTTGTAAGGAAAGGAAAACAACAAGAAAGAATGGTAATAAAAGGAGAAAGAGAAGAAAGGGGGATGGAGGGAGGGAAACCAGGACTGCAACAGTGAATACACTTGAACATCTGCATTTATGGTGAGTGTACACAACTGTACTACGTTCTTTGTGTCCCAGTGTTGCAGTCATCACATTTGGTTAGATTCCCAAAGCTGAGGAAATGGGTGGAGGCAGTCAAGGAAACTAGGCGATGGCTAGGATGCCCTGCAAGACTGCAGAGGCAAACCCTGCCCTGGATTTAGAGAAGAGAGGCAGGTGGTAATGCTTGGTAAAAGTGTGAAAAGATATCCAGGTGGCAGCCTCCAGGATGTCACTGGTGGGGACTCTTCTGAGGAAAGCTGCAGAAGTGGAGGCTGCTCTGGTGGAGTGTGTCCTGTCCCCCTTGTGGGGAGGCTTTCCATGCTGTTTGTAGCAGAATGGATGCAGTGTGCTATCCATTTGGAAATGGTTTGCTTGGAGATGGCTTTGCCTTCTACCCATGTAGCAAAGCTAACCAGCAATTGATCAGACATTCTGAAGGATTTAGTCCTGTCCAGATAGAATCTGAGCTGTCCGTGCACATCTAGAGAGTGAATAATCATTTCCCCCTTGTTCTGGGGATTAGGAAAGAAGGTGGGCAAATGAATGGATTGGTTGCGAGCCACACTGGACACCACCTTGGGCATGAAGGATGGGTTATTTCTGAGGGATACCCTGTCTGCATGGAAGATGATGAAGGGTTCCACAGCCATGAGTGCTTGCAGCTCAGAGACTCTTCTGGCTGATGTGATGGCCAGAAGGAATGTTGTCTTCCAGGAGATAAATTTTAGCTCTGTAGAAGAAGCTGGTTCGAAAGGGGGGCAGGGTGAACTTTTCCAAGACAAAGTTAAGGTCCCAAGCTGGTGCTGTTGGCCTTCTGGGGGGCCTCAAGTTGCTAGCCCCTCTGAGGAACTGTTTGATCAAAGGGAGTGAGAAAAGAGGCTGCTCAGTGGGAAAATGAGCAGAAATAGCAGAGGCATCAATTTTTATAGTGGAGAAAGAGAGAGCACTGTGTAGTAGGTCAGCTATGTAATCCAGGATGAGAGGGATGGAGGGCTGTGCTGTATTGGCTCCCTTAGCCTGGATCCAGGTGCAGAACCTTTTCCATTTATCTGCATAACATTTTCCGGTGCTAGGATGTCTGGACTCACAGAGAACATCCAGAACCTGTCTACTGAGGATGGCAGATGGGCTCGGGGTTAGGGAATAAGCTAAGCTGCCAAACTGAGTGTCTGCAATTAGGGATGCATGAATTCCACTTCCCTCTGGGTCAGGAGGTTTGGAATCTGAGGAAGATGCCATGGAGGCAGCGGGGACAGGCTGCACAGCAAGGGGTACCAGTTTTGTTGGGGCCAGTCTGGAGCTATAAGAATGGTCCTTGGATTTAAATCCCTTATTTTGAGCAGTACCCTGGGGATGAGAGGTAGGGGAGGAAAGGCATAGACCGATAGATTGATCCAGGGGAAGGACAGGGCATTCACTTTCCAAGCCATGAGGTGATGCTCCCTGGTGCAGAATTTGCTGAGATGATGGCTGGTGTGGGAGGCAAAGAGGTCAACTTTCAGAATTCCCCATTTCTGAGTTATTAGTGTGAAGGTACTCCTGTTGAGTTACCGCTCGTGTGGGTCCAGAAGGTTTCTGCTTAATTGATCTGCCAGAGAGTTGAGAGAGCCTGGCAGGAATTGTGCTAACAGGTGTAGTTGCATGGCAGAGGCTGTGAGCCAAAGGTTCATGGCCAGCCTGCATATAGGGTAGGAGTGAGTCCCTCCCTGCTTGTTGATGTACCACATCACAGTGATGTTGTCTGTTTTGATCAGGAGGACCCCTGGAGACAGAAGGGGTTTGAAAGCTATCAAGGCATGCTGCACAGCTGTCATCTTTTTGACTGATGTGCAGAGGGAATTGCTGTGGGCTCCAATGGCCCTGTATGCACTTGCTGTCCAAGTGTGCACCCCAAGTATAGTCTGATACGTCCATGGTGAGGGTCTGGGCGGCGGGGGATGGGTTGAAGGGCAGTTCCTTGTTGTGGGAGCATGCTGTTGCCCACCAAAAAAACTCCTTTCTGAGGCAAGAAATTATAAGTAGAAGAGTTTCCAGGTCTTGAGAGTGTTGACACCAAAGGCTCTTTAGGTACCATTGAAATTTCCTCATATACAGTCTGGCATATGGAATGACTAGTATGCAAGATGCCATGAACCCCAGTGCTTGCAGGATCTTCCTTTCAGATAGCTGGGGCCTGGTGGCTAGATGAGAGAAGTAGGCTGTCAGGAAACTTTGTTTTTCTGGTGTAAGGTATGTCCATCTGGGATCCTGTTTGCCCAGACTTAACTCCCAGGAAGATTATACTTTGGGCGGGCACCTGTTTGGATTTCTTTTTGTTGATTGCGTACCCTAGGGAGGTGAATAGGGTCTTTACAAAGGTCAAGTGCTTGAGCAGCTTTTCCTGGCTGTCTGCCTGAATAAGGCAGTCATCTAACTATGGGTAAATTTGAATATTTCTTTGTCTGAAAAAGGCAATGGCCGGAGCAAGACATTTTGTGAAAACTCTGGGAACAGTAGATAAGCCAAAGGGAAGCACAGAGAACTGAAAGTGTTGAGATGCTGCCCTGAAGCAGAGATATTTCCTGCATAATTCCGATAGGAATGTGGAGGTAGGCCTCTTTTAGATCTAGGTTGGCGAGCAAAGCGTCCTTGGAGAGCATGGGTAGCAGCTGCTGGAGGGTGAGCATTTTGAATTTTGGGATCACCAGGAATGTGTTTAGAATGGAAAGATCGAGGATGGGGCGCCAGGTGCCCTCTTTTCTGGGAACCAGAAAAAGTCTGGAGTAGAAGCCTTGACCTATCTGTTCTGCAGGAAAGTGCTCTACTGCCCTTGTAGAGAGCAGGGAAAGGATTTGCTTTTGAGCCTCTGCCCACTGATTTGGTGGTAGATCTGGGAACTTTTTTGGGATTGGAAGGGTGTGGAAGGAAAATTTATATCCCTGAGATGCAATGTTCAGAACCCATTGGTCCTTAGTAATGGTGGCCCAGGTGCTTTAGTGAAAGGAGAGTATTCCTCCTAGGGGTAAGTGAAGCTGGGCAAAGGGGGGTGGAGGTGACTCATTGTGAGTTTTACCATAAGGGGGTGGCTTAGAACTCCCTGGTTTTGAAGTGAAGGTAGTCCAGTGTTTAGATCTCTACATTCCCTGTGGCTGCTGTTTCGGGAGTCTTGTTTCCATGGGGCTTAGGCTGGGCCGGTTTACTCAGAGCAGGAAAGGACCAGTGCTTGGAGGGTCAATGCCTGCTGAACCTAGGGAACTGGACCTGTAAGAAATCCTTGTTTGCACAGATTTTGCTTTTTCTTCCATCTTTCTTTTGGACCACGTCTTCCTTAGTGCCAAATAAGTTATCTTTGTGCAAGGGGGCATCCAACAATTTTTATTTGACATGGTCTGGCAGGGGTTGTTCCTTAAGCCGTGCATGTCTTCTAATGACAGATCCAGTGACTGCTGCCCTGCAAGAAGCTTCTAGGGTGTCAAAACCACAGTGTGTCTAGTTATTTGACTTGCAGAATCCATTAAGTCTTGTAAATCTTAAGATGCTGCCCAAGCAGGTTTTTGTTTAAGGAGTTCCAAGGTATGCTGCTGAAATTTCAGCATATGGAACTGAATTTAGTGCCCTGACAGCAAGAGTATTGTGATGTATTCTTTTTTACCCCATCTGTCCAATGCTCGGGAATCCCTGTCTGAGGGGGTGGGATTCTTAGCAGATTCTTAGCAGAGGTTGCTTTAATCCCTTTTGGCCCTTGAGAAATGACCTCAAGGTCAGCTGTTTGATTTTTAAAAAGATATTTGTGCGAGTCAGGGACTCTATAGTACCTGTCTGGTTTTCTGGGAGCAGGAGGTAGGACATCAGGAATAAAGCTGGATTCAAGGAAAACATCCTCTACAACATCCAGAACTGTAGGCATAGCCAAGGGTCTGTGTTGCGGAAGATCTTGGAATTCCCTGAGTCTCTCTTTTGACTGAGGATAGTCCATTGGAAATGCTCCCTTAAAGTATGCAGGGTTTCTCCAAAGGAAAAAAATCCTCTGGGGGAGAAGCTGAAGGAATGGAGTCCGCTATATCAGAATCCTCGTAAGTGGAGAGGGGTTGCATGTCTTCATAGTCAGATGCATCAGATTCATCTGACTATTGTTCAGACAAAACTACAGGGAACAGATCTCTTCCTTTTTGAGGGGTAGCTTGGCTTCCCGTGATCAACATAAGGTCTTCCGTCATTTTAAGCATTTGAGACTGAGGCAAAGTAGCAGGCACCTGGGAGTGGGTTGTCAGTTTCTTGGGTCTGGTTTGAACCCTGGGCCTAAGAAAGTCAGTCATTTTTGAAAGAACGGTAGTCATGAAAGAAGACGTCGGTTTGTGTCGAGATTCAGTAGTGCAAAGGACTTCCTCGGAAGCTGGTGCCTGCTCAGCGGCTCCGGACCCATCCAAGTTAGAGACAATTGCAGGATCCTTAGTCGAAGAAGTGTTTTGCTGTATACCGGACACAAAGGGTCTCAGTAGCGGCCTGCGAATAAACTGAAGCGGGCATTGGGGGCTGCAAAAGCACCTCACTGACTACCAGAGGACTGACAACTAGCTTAATGGAAGCATTGTCGGTAGGTTTGGACCTGTGCGGTCTGTCTCTGTCTTTATCTTTACGTTTTTTTGGAAGATCTGCTGTTGGATGGCTTACCAAAGCCATAACGGAATTCGAGGACTGTAAACAAAAATATCTGGCTACAATAAGGGCCCGATGACGGATAGTTCTGGCATTGAACAAAGCACAGAAGTGACAACAGCAGACTTCGTGGTCTGGGCCTAAACAAGTGACGCAGCAAGAGTGGAAGTCTCGGTGTGGTATTTGCTTTCCACAGGCAAGACAATTATTAACTTTTTCTGACATCGGTTAGTGCAAGAAAAAAGGATCCCCAACAGGGTGCTTAGCTTTAGAAGACTTCAACTTCAATTTGGAGATGAAAACTCAGGTAGTGGCCGACTGGCACTTGTGCGAACTGCTTCTGCTTCAGGCGCCATGGCAAGAAAGACTGATGTAATGGTGTCGGCTGCCTTACTTTATACTACTGATGACCTAACGTCTGTCCTCAAGTGATAGTAATCGATGCAGAAATACCAAGTGTCTGGTATTCGGGCCAGCCAAGGGCTACCCTGGCAGGGATAACCCAAATGTGATGACTGCAACAGTGAAACACAAAGAACATCTGTACATAGCTACACAGACTGTCCAGACTTTTGCCTCATATTTTTGTCCTATTTCACATAACATTGTGGTTTTCTGGAAAATTAGTGGCAAATCAGTAAAGATTGAAGTAAATAAATAATAGCAAACATTTCAGTTTCAGACTCCATGCACATCAGGAGAGTCATGCTAATTGCAAGACATGTTATTATATCAACATTCTATGTTTATAGAAGCAAATATTTAAAACCTGTCCCAATTTGAGGGCCTTGGTCACACTTTTATTCATTTTATTTGGCCATATTTCCTGCTAAGAGGATGAGAGGTAATGATGTGCCTGAGGTACATGGGGAAACACCAAACAGAGGGTGACAATCTGCACGCCTCTCCCTGAATATGTTTTGCAGAATGTCCAGCATTTCCCCCACGTCTGCTCTGTTCCTCATACATTTGTGGTTTTCCAGTGCTATAATGTAAACAGCTGTCAATGACTTGTCGTACCTATTGGCACATTTAAGTGATGGCCCTTATACCCTGCAGCTAATCTGACCTGTTGCAGCTTGCAATTACACTAGCCACCTGCTAGGTTACTCAGAGTGTGTATAATGTCTCTCTGTAGGTGTGGCACTCTGTGCCCCCATTCACTCTGGCTTTGTCCAGCTTTCTTGCAGTAACAGATTGAGGGGTTATGACAATCTGTGGGACTACCACCATATGAGTATCTCACATGCAAAAAAATGTTGGATGCTGCCAGATTCAAACCATCAGCACCATCACACATGCTACTGTCCCTGGCCCAGTGAGCCACACAAGCCACCACACAGAGAGGTTTCGTTCCTCACACTATCAACAGGAGAGAGGAATTCTCTGGTCTGCTGGTATATCATTGCAGACTGACTGTTACAGCAGCTATATCGGAACACCGATGTGTTTGGGGTGGGGGATGACCAGCCTATGCTCTGCTGGCATAGACAGTCATGTGACTGTCTTGTGACACCACTGTTTGTCATTTCCCTGGAATACTGTTGTGGAGTTGCCAGCCATATGGCATAATGGAGCACATATTAGTGAACAGAGTACTTGTCCCAAGTGGCTGTTAGATCTGTACAAACAGCCCACTAAAAAACTCTGCAAGTTGCCCAGTAGCACACTTTACATAGTCCACTATATCCCCTTGCATACATGCAGCAGGTCCATACATATGTTACCATATTGTAGTACCCCTTACAAGTGGTATACGGGAGAGTGACTTACCTTGCAAATGCAGCAGATCATCTGTGGACTGCGTACATCAGAGTCAGCCCCGAACTACAGGTCTGTCATCTGCAGCAGATGACAGACCTGTAGTTCGGGGCTGACTCTGATGCACGCGATCCACAGCCAATACATGGTGAGATACAGGTTGTGGGGGCTGGCAGGCATAATCTTTATTAACATGTATGCGATTCGGGGTAAGGTGTCAGTCCCTAGAGCCCTAGGTTGTCCGTGCATGTGCTATGCATCGTATCTTGGCTAAGACTAGGGATATTGGGCACACCTATGTCGGCCTACAGGTAGTATGTATTTTCCAGTGTAGTAAAAAGGCAAGCTGTTAGATTCATAGATTCATAGATTATTACTAGGCTAACTGCCCTTGCAAGCCATTTTAAGCCTAGCTAATTATCCCTTGTGAGACTCAAACCCTGCACCTTGTGTTTGTAAGGCAAACACCTTAACCATTAGGCCATCCTCCCAACCCCCTTCCAGACTGAATGTATCTGACACAGGCTTTGAGGGTGAGCTAAGACAGCTAAATAATTTTATAGGCAGAGGATATAAGAACACTTACATCTCCCCTATTTTTATACCATACGTCAAGAGAGAGCTACCAGCATGTGTCCCTATTTTTCTAAGGGGAATGAAATACCCCATGTAAACAAATCAAGGACCCCAGTCAATAATGCAAGTTTCTCCTTATACTTTAGCAATGACAATAAATATATTAGGGAAATTATTAAAAACAAATGGAGTATACTAACCACTGATATGAAAGTTAACTGTAGTGGGAAGTCATCCGAATTTTAGATATAAGAATAAAAAAATCCATTAAGAGATTGTTGTGTTGATAAAGAGAAAACAAAACTGAGGGAGTATGGGTACCAAGAATCAATTAGGTGTACTACGCAATGTTTAACTTGCATCTATTGTCAATATATAAATAGTAGTGGCATGTTTATTCATCTGGTTACACAGAAGCGGTATTAATTTTACGTAAAAGCTAATTGTAATAGCATATTTAGCCCAGTGCAGAGTGTGTCATGGTTTTTATGTTGGAAAAAACAGAAGACTTGGAGATCGTATAAGCTGTACAGTATTAGTAACCATAATAAAAATAATGCCCTAGCTAGGCATATTACTTGTAATACCACTGAACATCAATTTGATTTTATGGCAATTAAACAGATAAATATTAGTGAGCGGAAGGGAGATCTTCAGAACTACACAGAAGTAAATGACGTTAAGCAGATCATTCTGCTAAGAGCTGATGGTGAGATGTGTTTAAATGGACAGGTATCTTTAAAACCCATCTTAAAAGCTAGGTTCCTATTTAAATAAGGAGGAGTCACGTTCATCATTTTTTATGTAGACAAGTGGATTGATTTTTTAATTTTATTTACATAGTGAGGTTTTAGAAATGTATGCATTTAGTTTTTATATATATATTTAATTTTTTTTATATATATTTTCATATATTTTTAGTAGTGCACAATGTTTACTGATTTATAGCTAATATACATATTCTTTGTATATATTCGTAAGATATATCAAATTGTAGCTTAGTTTTTTAATGTGTGATAAACAAGTGTGTTTATTAACCTTTAAAATGAAGAGGTGTGATACTGAAGAAAGGCTTTGATTGGATGTTTTCGTTTTTAAAACACTTGTGCCATTTTATATGTTTTATATGGTCTGATGAATCGAGTATGTGAATCGTGAAAGCGCTAACCTCATCTTTTGTAATAAAGAAGTTATTTTACAAACTGGCCGTGTTTTGGACTCCACACTGTTGGCTTTTTATTATTTTTTAGTTTTTCTTAGTGTGGACTTCATTTGTCCTGATAGTAGGTGCTTGTGTGTTGTTTACCTTTAAATAAAAGTAACTTGTGCATTGTTCTATTAAATGGATTAAAGTATTATGGCTGCTGGGAGGCTACCACCTCATTCACTTTCAATGTCAAACGTTATTTTTCACAGAACTGCTTGTAAATTAACCTTTAAATTTTGCATTTCCCTCAGCAAAGAATGCTGAGAACTCAAGATTAATTGCTTGCACCTGCAGAAAATAATGGCAGACATTTGCGTTTCATACAAATAGCCTTCAGAAAAAAAAAATACTATAATGAAAAGCAAGCAGTTTATTCTACAAAACTAAGTATACAAAGACAATATCTGTCCCTGATTTTGGCCCTTTGTTCTTCATTATTTTTTAGATTTTTCTGTGATTCTACTGAGAGGTATTTGGTAGCGGTGGTATATTCTGACGATATTGATTTAATTTGGTTACATTCAAACATCTAAGGTTTACGGTCACAGTCAAACAAGTGGCTGGATTTGGTTAATGTGTGTGTGTGTGTGTGTGTGTGTGTGTGTGTGTGTGTGTGTACGCACATGTCAGTGTACACAGTGCATATGTTCAACTATGACTTTGCAGAACGTTTCTGATTTTTTGCCTAATATTTTTGTCTATTCCTCAAAAACTGTGTTTCTTTACTGGCAACTCAAAAAGGATTACAGTCACTAAATGATGACAGACATTTCAGACATTTGAGTTGCAAAATTAACAGCCTTCTAAAAAACATGCTAATAGAAACCCTGTTTGTTACTCTAGCATGTTTCTAAGTGCATAAAGGCAATAGCCACCCTGATCTTGGTCCTTTGTTTATTACTATTTTTAGCTTGTTCTTTGACTCTTCAGCTAAGGAGAAGAGACATGGGAGGGGATAGAAGGCTTGGCAGTGGAGGTTGCACACTGAATTTATTGACGGCAGTAAGCTTAGAAGATAAATACCTGTATGACAGTTATTTGCGTATTCATCCCTTCATATGAGCACAATCAAGCATCTATAACCACAGGGTCTATATTAGATTCTCAAAAGCCGACAATGTCGAATCTGACATTGAAAACACGAGAATAGCGAAACTGCTGAACATCTAAAAAGTAAACGGAAATCTCCGTAAGGGAGATTTCCATCTATTTCAATGTAGTGCGGTCTCAGAATTGGTATATTTAAGTAGCGGGGGGGGGGGGGGTTGGGGTGCAGGGGGCTTGCCTCCCCCCCTCTACACCATAAAGTTTAATTTTTTTTCTAACTATTCGATGAGGGCGGCGCAGTGGTGCAGTGGTTAACATTGTCACCTCACAGCAAGAGGTTCTCCGGTTCGATTCTCGGCTGGGGTGCCTTCTGTGTGGAGTTTGCATGTTCTCCCTGTGTTCGTGTGGGTTTCCTCCGGGTACTCCGGTTTCCTCCCACATTCCAAAGACATGCATCTGGAGCATTTCTCCCCGGGCCTCCGCTGAAAACAGGCTCTGTGGAACCTAGTCGGACTTTCCTGGTCAACAAATGATAAATACATAAAAATAAAAAAAAAAAAATAAAAATGTTTTAACAGTTCGATTACTAAAGGTCGACCTTTAGTGATTCGAACTGTTAAATATTCAATGTTCTAATATAGACCCTAACCACAGTCATGCAAATGGCTGTAACTGATGTTCATGTGTGAGTGAGTAAGTGACTGAGCGAGTGAGTGTGTGTGTGTGTGTGTGTGTGTGTGTGTGTGTGTGTTTAGGTACATGGGTTAAAATTACTGTAGCCAGTTATTTTTTTATTTTATTACATTCTAATATCTGAGGTGTATACAGTCAATAATGTTGGATTTAATTGCTAGGTACAGGAACTGTCTGTGAATAAAAGTGACTGACACTGTTGACACCACCGTTTAAGCAGTCATTACTCTGACTTTGTAGAAGTGTGCATTTTGTGAAGCTAGCTGCAGTGCTTTACTGGGTCTGTTTTAACACAACCAAATCTCAGGTGCATAAGTCAATACGACGACTGTAACTGATGATTATGGATAGTCTCTGATGGAAATGACTGTGTGCAGATTTAAATGGAACAAACTTGCCATATTTTGTTTCACTTTCCATCACTTAAGTGGCTGTCTCTAGTGGTCTAGGCAGGATGTGTGTGACAGCAACTGATCATTGGCAGAGTGTTGCATCAGACAGTGTTGTCATCGAACACCACTTGGTTCTCTGGTTGAATCTTTGGCTGTGATGCCTTCTGTGTAGGGTCTGCATGTACTCCTCTTTTTCAGTTTTATCAATGTGCTTTGGTTTCTTCACACAGACCCTTAGCTGTATGACATATTATTCTAGCCATTTGTGCTTTTACTTTCATCACAATCTAACACCATGGGGTACACAAAAGATAACTATCCTTTTTTTATGGGGGGGGGGGGGACTCAGGCACTTTTCCCAAATAACATTTATACACCCTTGCAGGAATTTGTCTTCTTGGTTTACTGGAGAACTACTGTCTTGTTGGTTTTGCACATTAAGCTTTAGCTACAACTTATTTTCCTTGATTTTTTGATCACACTATCATAAGAACAAAAAGTTGTATATAACAAAAACAAACTGCAAAATGCACCCCAGATCATCTAAAAACCTATGACTACTGGGGACCTAATAGCCCCCACAACCCTGACTTAATTCAGTCACTTCTTCCAAATATATTACAATGGAGTCTTAGCCTGTTAGGCTATGTTTAAAAGTATGATGTGCAGTTAAAAAGAAAGTGTGAAAAAAATGAAAAATAATCTATCTTGATGGTATCAAGCCAGAATGAGGAAGGGAACAGGAGAGTGCACTGTGGAGGTGCAGTGTTTTGATGGAGTCCTTTGTCTACTCTCAGTCACTTATGGCTGGTCTTGTAGGTTGTAATTAGATATCTATTCAGTAAAGTGACTAGAATGAGCAGTTACATACTGAAGCACTCTGCAGATGAAAGTGAATGACCCCTTCTGTTTGATCACAGGTAATGGTCACTGGCCTGCTGTAATGCAGTTCCATGCATTCAGTTGTTTCCTAGAAACCTACCCCCTTGCTTTGAAGTTACCATGCGCCATTGTATTCTATACCACCAAATTCCTCTGCCAGTTTAGAAACTTAGCCTGCCCAGTTTAAAAAAAAATTTATAAAAATAGTACATTCAAGATGCAAGTTAATAATCATACTATGTCCAAAGAAAGCAGAACTACTTGCAATGCATAAATGAAAAACACCAAAGATCCACTCAGTCTGGTCATTTTGAGAACTATTTTTAACATTCCAAGTCTTTATTTCCTTTCCTGTCTGCAGGCATCACTACACATTCTCTGCTTCGTTTCCAATGTATTGTCCATGAAACAAACATTCAAAGAGATGCAGGTGACATACGTTCCAGCCAAGAACCTGAGGATGACAGAAGAAAGGTTGCCGCTTGTTTCAGATACCCTTCTCAAACGCTCTGGATGGCTGTTCTTTGCTTATCTACCACCAGTCTTTTGAAAATCAACTATGTTTTCTGATAGCAGTTAGTGACTTAAAAAAAACAATTCTATGACTTAACCTCATTTAGAAGGCCCTTATGATAAATTGTATTTCCAAATATATGCTGTTTTTTTAATCTTAGCAAGCCTTTTTTAACACCACAGCTCATCATGCCTGGGTTTTGCATTCATGTCGTCCCTTGAAGTACTTAATATTTTTAGTGTTATTATTTTCCATTTTAAGCGTAAAAATGCTTAGTAAGCAAGCATTTAAAATAAATTAAATATAATCACAACTCTCATTATTCCTTTGCTTGCATTACAGAAACAGGAAGATCTCTATTGGCTTACTTAGATCCTTTAACAGTAAGCTTTACACTAATCTCCCTTTTCGGTTTAAAATTTTGAGTGTATAGAAAAGCAAACATATGTTCAGACAAGGATGTTCTATCCCAGAAAGCACTTTACCCCTTATCTAATATGGGTAAGCTGCAATTCCATATTAATTGATCTTCTACCTACAAGTTCGATGAACAAGCTCAATGAATCCTACACCACCTCTAACTGCCATAGGACCTCCACACGTTAGCCCTACCGCTATCTAAAATATCAGCTAATAAAATACTGCAGTGGCTCTTCAAGCTACTTTTAGCATTGGCTTGGATCATAAGGACAGGGGAAATATAATATACGTGGACAATCCAGACAGCCACAAAGCCAGCTTACTGTTAAGGAAGTAGGAGAAATCTCCTGGCGTCAGCAAGCAGATGTCAGAGATACTGAACAAATACAAAAAAGGGATTCTGGGGCAAGACAGAAGCTTTAAAATCATTAAGCCACACTGCTGACTTGCACAATAAGTCTGGTCTTGCAACCAACCCCATGTATACATGTTTAGGTCTTTCTCTACATAAAAATAAGTTACGTACTCACCATAACTATGCATCTGCGCTGTCCATTATTATTCTTCCTCAATGAATGGGAGCGGATCAGACTCTGCCACATTTCTCTAGATTCTAGGATTCAACCCATGAGCTCCTCCCTTAACCCATAATGCCCTTGACCACGGTCTTACCTCAGATTAAATTTTCTGCTAGTATACAACTTTTCAAATATAAGAAATAGTAATAATGCTACAGAAAGGAGAAACGTTAACAGTAAGGGGCTTAAACAAAAACTGTGGTTCTCAACAACAAAAATCCATCAGCTCTCCCAAAGACATGACCAGGGAGAAGGTGTGTGTGTGTGTGTGTGTGGGGGGGGGGGGGGGGGAGGGGGGGTGAGGACGAATGAAAATGGACAACAATGATGCACAGTTATGATGAGTACATAACGTTTATATCTGATGTGTCATTTTCATTCGTTCCTTAACAAACGGGAAAGAGTCCCAGCTAAGGTAACCTTGGGTGGCCCTCATGGAAGGATGTACCGGAGAACTGCAGAACCGAATGCACTTCTGTTTCTGGAGATGATACTCATGGAAGGATGTACCGGAGAACTGCAGAACCAAATGCACTTCTGTTTCTGGAGATGATATCAAACTTGTAATGAGTAATAAAGGTATGAGCATTAGACCATGTGGTAGCTGCGCAAATATTATTAATAGATGCTCTGGCCCAAAAAGCTGCAGACGCATCCATTGACATAGTTGTGTGCGCCCTTGGTTGTCTTGGTAAGGTTAAGCCTTTAAAAGAATAAACATTAAGAAATGCAATCTGTTATCCATTTGGCCAGTGTAGTTTGTGAGACAGGTGATCCTAGTTTGTTACTGGAAAAGGAAACAAACAATTATTCAGATTTTCTTAATTCTTTAGTCCTATGAAGATAAAAACAAAGTTGCCTATGCACAAATAAAGGACGAGGCATGCATTCTCCTTTAATTGTCAGATTTGGAAAAGAAAACAGGTAAGTTGATCAATTGATAAATGTTTGCTTTACAGGAAACCTTAGGTAAAAAGGAAGGGTTAGTACGTCAGGAAACACTATCTTTATGGAAAATCAAGTAAGGTAGTTTTGAAGAGAGCACTTGGAGTTCAGACACACACCTCGCCGAAGTTATAGACCCAAGATTGTTTTCCAAGAATGAAATTTAAGATCTGCTTTAGCAGAGTACTCAAATGGCGATTGTACTAAACTCTGTAATACAACATTAAGATCCCAAGGTGAGTGGGATCCTTCAGGGGTTAAGTAAAAATGCACCTTTGAGAAATGCTTTACATAACTTACGAGAGGCTAAAGAGGAAGCATTGTCGCCAATGTCGTAGTTAGAGTTGGCTGCCAGCTGAACTCTGATGATGGAGAAAATCTCACCATTTTGAAAAATAAATGCAAGAAAATCTAAAACAGCAGGAACAGGAGCAGTGAAAGAATCCAACTCTCTCTGCTGAACCCAAAAAGAAAACCTTTTTCATTTACTTTCATAAATTTTTCTTGTACAGGGCTTCTGGAAAGAAAAAATGAAGATACGTCTTACCATAACGTTCCATCTGTGTTGTTCATCTTCTTTCATCCATCACTGATGGGTTGGTTTCCGAGCCCCTGGAACAGAGTCTGCCTAATGCCAAGCTCGCGCCAGCCAAAAACTCTAGAGCTAAGCTTCTAACCACAATGCCCTTCTCCCTGTTACCTCAGATCGAGTTTGCCCATGCTATACAAGTAAAGCAGAGGCCACTGCTGTGCAAATGCCCCAAGACACCACTTGGACCCAAAGTATCCCCCAGGAGCCTTTGGCAGGGAAAGGAGGGTGGGAAGTGATGAATCAAAGAATATGAACAACACAGATAGAACATTATGGTAAAACATAACTTCTTTATCGGATGTTGTTCATCTTCTTTCCATTCATCACTGATGGGACAGAATCCCCATAGCTACCGTGAGATCCTTGGGTGGCCCTTATGGAAAAACGTTCCTGAGTACCATTGATTCTAGGCCCAAAAACTAAATGAAAAGTTAGTCAGTCTTGCGTATTGTTTTGATACTGAGTAAAATCTCAATTGTCTGTGTACATCCAAGGAATGTAGGTAGTATTCTCCTTTATTAGAAAAATTTGGGAAAAATAATGGTAGGTCAATAGACTGATTGATGGAAAAGTCAGAAACAACTTTGGGGAGAAAAGATGGGTTCGTCCGGAGTGATATTCTGTCCTTGTGGAAGATAAGACAGGGTCTCTTGGTGCACAATGCCTGCAACTCCGATACTTGTCTGGCTGACGTGATGGCTACCAAGAAGAGAGATTTCCATGACAAGAATTTGAGGTCACATTTTGCTGCTGGTTCAAAGGGGGGTTGAGTCAAAGACCGTAGAGCTAACGTGAGGTTCCATGGCTCTATAGGCTGTCTGATTGGAGGTCTAATGTGGGAAAATCCTTTGAGAAAGGTTTTACATAAACACAGTGATATGAGAGGAGTACCATCCATCCCATTATGGTAATTTGAAATCGCTGCCAGATGTACTCGTATGGTAGAGGCTGCACCTCCATCTTCAAAAAACTTAGATATTGCAAGACTGCTGTAACTGGAGCCAAACATGGATATAGCATATTTTCTTTTGACCAAATAAAGAACCTCTTCCATTTGTCCTGATATAGTCGCCTGGTGGATGGTTTGTGAGAAGCCAGAATAATGTCACAAACAGGTGAGGGGAGATCATCCTGCCTGGCAACTAACAGAAGTAGAGAAAAGTACAGTTTTGTACCTACCATAAATGTAGATGTCGGATATATAGGATCTGCAATCTGGAATAAAGAGGCAGCAAAATGCTTTATGCATGTATGCACGGGAGAGGTCAAGTAGCCGCCAATAATGTCTTTTTGTTGCCCACGTGAAGAAGGTGTGGCTGTGGGCTTGTAGAATGAGGTCTGAGGTCTGTGTTATGTGGGTTTGGAATGAAGTTTGTATGGAAGGAGTAACAGTATCGTTCTCCCATTGAGATTGTCTGTTTGGGAATTGTTTTTTCCTTCCTTTTCCTGTTGCTGTCCTGCAAAAAGGGCTACAATTTTGTTGGTCAGTCTTTCTGTTCTGTTTACAGCTAAGCTGTCTAAGTACATCCAAGGTATGCAGTATTTTTTCCTGTGTGTTGTAAGGTTGGGAAAGAAGGTAGGTAGGTGGATGGTAATCTTTTGGATCTGATACCACCTTAAAGATACCTGAGTGTACCACCTTAGGCATCACTTGGAGGATTCTCAGAGATGACAAGCTATGCCTGTAAGGCCTGTAAGGCCTTTAGGAAGCCATTGCCAGTAGGAAAGCAGTTTTCCATGATGAAAGAAGTACAGGTGTTTAGGGTAGCAGTTTTCTGCTGTTGGTGTTGCGTTAGTTTCAACTTTTCTAGCACAAAGTTTAAGTGGTGTTGGTAATGGTGGTGGTGTTTGTTTTTTTTGCCGGTTTTGGTGGTTTCTTTGCCTGAGCAAGATTCTCGAAAGGGTGGAAAAACTGAAAGACAAAGCATTCTGAGCTGATAGCTGCATGAGCCATGAGAGCAGAATAGCTGATGGATGTATCTGATGGACCTGAATAATGTTAGGGGCCAGAATATCTTGAAGATCTTTTTCTTTTGTTAGGCATATCTATGTTCCTTTCTTTTTTCCAGTCTTGTTCTTTCTTGTTCCAGGTCCATCTCTTTTCCAGAATAGTGTCTCTTCTTGATGGGGAAAGTTTTTCCAAGCTGGATGTCTTTGACTCCTGCCGCTAAGTTCTGATGTTCCATGCATTTGGATGTATGTTCTTTTAGGTGTCAGCGCTTTAGGCCAGAATTATGTCTGAGCAAACATGTTCTTAGTTAAGGGTGGCCACATGTTGTTCCAGACATGTGTGTTGGCCAGTCAGGGCTCTGTTGTAGCTACAGTTTTAGTTCTGTTGATTATGGTTTGTTTGGGGTTGATTTTGTATCCTTGGACGCTCTGTATGATTTTTAGAGGTACCTTCGTATTCAGTTAGCCCTTGGGAATGCATAGTGGAGGAATGTCCTTTTGCAGAATTTTGGAGTGGGGCGGATGCCGAGGGGTTGATTGTCCCAGATGAATTTTGAGAGCATGATTGAGAGGTGATTAATAGTTCTATTCTGCCAATTGGTCATTTCTTTGAGATGGTTGCAGTTTCTTAGGTTCAGTATCTCTGTAAGCATCCCTAGTATGTTCTGCTTAGTATGTCTGAATGTTGTTGCAGCTCCCGCATTAAATATTGCCTGTAACTGAGAGTTGTAGCTGAGTGCCCATGGTACATTCTGCATAGGGGGTTGTAGGTCCTTATCATCAACTGGCCCTCTTGAGGAATGGTTTGAACTTTGATTGTGGTGTTTACTGCCAGCATTTCTTTTGAGGCCCTGGTTTGGTTTGTTTGGAACTTTGGATTGCCAGTTTCACGTGACGCATCGCTTTTAGATTTTCAGCATCAGGAAGCTTATCCTGTGTCCACAAGGCTTGCACGATCATGGGCTCTGCGGAAGGCCCATCCTGGGTCTGGCAGGTGTGGATTCATGATAGGTACCCCCAGCATGGCATGGAATGGGGTGCCTGGGTTTGAGTGGAATTAGCTGTTGTTACATAGGATTTCCTGTTTTAAGCATGTTTTTTTCTGTATAACCTGTTTTTAGTACCACCATCTGGCAATGGACCATGGCAAATGCTAGATAGATGTGAAGTTTCCGAAGGCCAAATGGGATTTTGGGAAATTCTTGGTTAATGATGCCTGTTGTTTTTGTTTTAGTAAGAATTTTCTTGCTTGTTCTTTGTTTTGTTTTGTTGCCAAGAATGTCACTGTTTGTGTTTTCTTTTGTCCAATGTTAGTGTAAGTGTACTGTGTGTCCCAGTCCTTGTCCAACTGTCAGCTTGAGACTGGACAGATTTGGGTGACTCAAACCTTGAGGGTGAGAAATCAGATCTGGAAGAGGGTCCAGAATCCATGGTGGGTACAACAGATGAGGCTGAAGGAAGAGGAACCAAACTTGTAGAGGCCAAAAGAGGGCTATGAGGATCACTTTGCACTTCAACCGAATAGCTTTCTTCATGAATTGTGGAATCACAGGAATGGAGGGGATAGGCATAAAGAAGTCCCGTGGGCCAAACGTGAATAAGAGCGTCCCTTGGGGACCCCCTCTTTGGGGGGAATAGGGCAAAATGGCTGCTGCATTTGCTGTTTGATGGGGAGGCGAAGAGGTCGCAGCAAGGCTGGCCGCATCATCTGAAAATTTCTGCCACTAATTCGGGATTAAGAGATCACTTGTGGGGCAAGAGAATACATCTGCTCAACTTGTCTGCAATCACGATGGAGCTCCCTGGGATATGCATTGTTAAAAGAAAGCGGTTGGAAGCTACTGTCAAATTCTCATGGCCTCTCGACGCAGGGGGTAAGACTAGGTTCCTCCTTGCTTGTTGATATACCAGACTACTGATATATTGCCTGATGAACTGCAATCGTTCCAGAGGGTAGAACTGGCTGGAATGCTTGCAATGCTAACAGCGCTGTTCTCGGTTCTAGAACATTGATATACAGGTTGGCCTCCAACGTGGGCCATGTGCCTTGGACAGTCTTTTCCTGGAAATGCCCCCCCCCTTACCCTATCAGGGAAGCATCTGTGATCACAATAGCCTTGGGCTGAGTGGGCTAGAATGGGCGGCTCCAAAGTTCTATGTTTGGCCTCATCCACCAAAGAAGGTCCTGCTTGCAAGAGTTGTTATCCGAATCTGAAAACATAGCGGGTAATGGTTCGGGAACTACTGAGAGAGAAGAAGCCATTGGACAGTTCGCATATGAAGTTTCGCAAGAGGAACTATTGGTATGGAAGCTGCCATGGATCCTAGGACTTGAAGAACCTCTCTCGCCAAGACTTTGTTTTGACAGAGGATCACCCGGAGCCGAAGCCTCAATCTCTGGAGTCTGTGAGCTGGGAGTGACACCAGACAAGATTGTGTGTTGAGGATTGCTCCAATTAATTCTATCTGCTGGGCTGGAGTAAGGTTGGATTTCTCCCAGTGCACAGCTATCGCAAAAACTTCTGCCAGAGAAAGGGTGCATTGCAGGGCTGTTACCAGAAAGATGCTTGGTGGGGGCGGTAAGGAGCCAATCGTCCAAATATGGAAACACCTGGAATCCTTGCAGTCTCAAGTGAGCTGTGATCACTGCCATGCACTTTGTGAACACACAGGGGGCTGCAGAGAGACCGAACGGCAGGGCGTGAAACTGGTAATGATTGGCTCCTAGCTGGAAGCGAAGTAGACTCCTGGAGCACTTGTCCATTTTGATGTGATAATACGCGTCCCGTAGATCTATCAAATACATCCAATCGCCCTACCTTAGAAAAGGGAGAATGGACTGAACTGTAACCATCCGGAATTTGGTTTGGGCAACAGACTTGCTCAAACTGCTGAGATCCAGAATGGGTCTCCAGTCCCCTGTGTTTTTTGGCACCAAAAAGAATCTTGAGTAAAAGCTGTATCCGCATTGCTCTGGTGGGACTAGCTGGATGACTCTTTTTTGATACAGCTTTTTTATTTCTGAAGCGGCTTCTTCCCTCTGAATGGGTGGAATGTCGGGAAGCTTCATTGAAAGTTTTGGAGAAGTAATGACAGGGACTGGTGTAACCTTTTGTAAGGATATTCTCCACCCAGCGATCGGTGGTAATTGAGTGCCAGGCAGCTTAGTGCAGAGAGAAATAACCCCCGACTGCTTCCACAGGAAAGCAATAGGGCGGCTCCTCAGGAGAGCTGGTAAGGCTGCCCAGAGAAGGAGTCTCTGGGGCCTTGGTTATGTGGACCCCCTCTGCCTCAACAGGGGCGTCTTCTGGAATTGTTACCCCCTCTGCCCCTGGGGGTATCACCACCATGTGTGGCATGGAAAGGACCCTGAGATTTTTTGTGCCACATCTTCTCAATCCTCTGGTTCCTGGAAAAGGAACACTGAGGATTGGAAAAATGTAGACCTACGGCAGACAGGGTCTTACCGTCCTGCTCACACCTGGCCAGTGTGTCCTTTACCTTGAAGCCAAATAGGGAAGATGCTTCGATGGGAGCATTCAGAAAGGAAGACTTGAAGGGATCTGCGAGGTAAGAAATGCGCATCCAGGCACGTTTCATAGCTATGCCTCAACCCGCAGCTCTAACTGCCCCTTCAGTTGCATGTGAAAGCAACCTCATGGACAAGTTGGAGATCAATTCCAGGATTGCAAGCTGTGAGGCAACTTTGTCCCTTGTCTCGTCAGACACCTGTCCTGTGAGTGTTCCAGAGAGTTCAGGCACCGTATGGCAAAGGTCGCTGATGCAAATTCTAGCTTCCCCAATCTGCCCACGGCCGAGGACTCCCTGTTGAGCCGGTGGACAATAGGACTCTCTTCAGCTAGATCATGTTTCTTGGCCGTCACCACGAGAAGCAAGAGCCCTCTCCATTGCATGGAAAGCAGGTCCACCTGAAGAGGGATGGGAGCCTGAAACCAAGGAGGACAACCTCGTTAGTGGGGGTTACACCCCTCTGTGCCAAACCCACTCCCGAGCATGGAGCCTCAAGAGGGATCAGTGCAAACAAAGCTCACGGTACTGTGGACAGAGCCGAAGAAACACTCGGAACCATGCCACAAACCGAACAGCCTGCAGCCCAATCATGGGGTTGAGGAAGGACCGATTCAGCAGGAACAGAGGACCAAAGGGACAGTCCCGGAGCCAAAGTGAGGTCCACTACTGGTGCCGAGGCAGAGGGGGGGTTCCAAAAAGGACGTCTGAGCAGGAGGCTTTAGAACTGGAATGGTCAAAGGAGGAGAATAAGATGGAGTCTGTGGAGAAGTCAACCAAAGTCCTGCAAGAGGATGGGTCCTGGAAAGCATGGGTATCCCCCTGGTTGCCAACAGCTGATCCACAAGATGCACATCAAGTTTTGAAAGGCTCCTGGTGGATCTAATGGATACTCCCAATGGAGAGTCAGGTTGGTCTAGGAACAGGCTATACACTTGGCCTAGAAACGGATCTATGGACGAGTCCGTTGGTGTGGGATCTACCGGCACTGCTGTTTTGAGTTTGGAGGCAAGCTTGGAGACTGGAAGCAGTGGGGTCAACTCTATTCTTGTCAGGGCCGTAAAAGAGCTTGGTGCCGAAGGGGCACTCAGAGCTGATACGGGAGGTTCAATCATTGCAGAGGTAGGCATCGAAGGCGTGCACTGTGCCGAAGCGGCACCCAATGCCAAAGTCATAGTAGGCGAGGTGAGGTCTGTAGTCAGTGCCGGAGACAGTATCAGAGCTGAAGCTGGCGCTGATATAGTAACAGTCATAGTACTTGGAGCAGATGAGGTCAGTGCCGATGAGGCATATTTATGCTCCGAAGAAAGTCTTTCACTTTAGGTTTCACAGACTTACCCTGGTCACCAGAAGGTGAACAGGGAACTGAATGGGGCCTTTTCCTATCCTTCCTAGGAGAGGTTGAGACCTCAGTCACAGAAAGGGCCTCTGAAAAGGGTGACTTAAGTAGGCCATTTAATATTAACTTATTCTTGCACTCGTTCAGAGTGCACTGGCTGAAATTTTGACAAATCACACAGGGAGGCTGCACCAAAAGATGGGGCACCCCCAAGCAATGAACACAATTATCGTGAGAGTCACTGTTCAGTTTACCATTACACAAAGTACAATGACCGAAACCCAGTACCCTTCTTATCAGACATCATGAAAAGTTAAACACAACAATCAAAGTTTTCAGAGAAAAAATTAAATTCTACTTTATGTCTAAACCTATCTAAATATGCACAGTATCTATCCAAAGAGTCAAAAACAAACAACTAGACAGAAAAAGGGAAGAAGAGAAGGAATACCAGGGATGGTATTCAAGGAATACCACAAGGGTAAAGAGAGAAGGTCATACCACCAGGGCTTTGCTATTAATATAAAGATTAATGAATATAAGTCACAAACGACAAGAGAATAGACAAATTTTCTCACAAAATATCAAAACGTTTGCACTTAGCTGAGAGCTTGGCTGAAATGCGGCTTTACGGCTACACGGCAAACGAGATCTGAGGTAACAGGGAGAAGGGCATTGTGGGTAGAAGCTTAGCTCCATAGTTTTGGGCTGGAGCGAGCTTGGTATTAGGCCAACTCGGTTCCGAGGGCTCAGAATCGAACCAATCAGTGATGAACGGAAAGATTAACATCAGATCAAAATTTTGCAAATAGCAGAGAAAAGCCTGAAATGTCTAGCCATCAATGGAATTGAATAAACCATGTGGTTATCTCAAGCCTGCAACTTCCAGACGAGTCATCAGTGATGGAGGTCAGTTGAAGTTTGGACTGGGGTCCAGTGTCCAAGACACAGCACGTGAGACCACAGAAGGGGGAACTACACTTGCCGAAGCCAGAAATGAGCAATAAGGAAAACTTTGCTCTTCAACCGGAGTACTTTCTTTAGAAATTTGGGGATTAGAGGTAGGGAAGGATAAGCATATAAGAGAAGGAAGGGCCAAACGTAGACTAGAGCATTTCCCGTTGACAGTCACTGAAAGGGGTATAGGGCAAAGAACCTGCTGCATTTGTTGAGGGGGAGAGGCAAACAGACTGCAGCAAGGCTGACCCTATTTGTGGAAGATCACGTTTGCCACTGTTTGAGAGACACCTTGTGAGGTATCAGGATGGTCCTGCTGAGATTGTCCACTAGAAAGTTGGATTTCCCCAGTATACGCATTGCCACAAAAAAGAGATTGGAGTAGAAAGCCTACTGCTAAATTCTCATTGCTTCTTGGCAAAGGGGGTAAGATCTGCTTCCTCCTCGTTTGTTGATCTACCAAACAACTGACATATTGTCCATTTGGATAGCAATGGTCCATAGAAGAAGTGAGTTCTGAAGGGCCTGCAATGCTAAAATGACCACTCTCATCTCCAACACATTTATATGCAAATTGGTCTCTTCTGGGGACCACATGACTTGAATATTCTGTCCCAAGAAATCCCACCCCCCCACCCCATTTGGGTGGTGTCCTTGATCAATGTGGCATTTGGGAGAGGAAAGATAAAGGGACATCTTTGAGAAACATTATCGGACTGTAGTCTACCACAGTAGGGACTCCTTGCAAAGCAGAGATAGTTTTATAGGATGATGCAAAGGCTATCGATGAAAGGACCACTGCACTGCTAGAGTCCATTACAGGAGTTGCATGTGAAGGCTGGCAGTAGGTATCAAGGTAACCTATGTAGCCATCGAACCTAGGACTTTGAGTGTCAATTTTACTGGGGGAGAGGGTTGAGAAAGAACCTGTCTGACATGCAATTTCAAAGCAAATATTTTTTGTCAAATTTTGTGGTAAGAGAGCAAAAAGATTGACTGTACCTAGGCGAGCCCCTACAAACTCAAAGACTTGAACTGACTGAAGGTGGGACTTTGAAAGACTGATTGTGATTCTCAGAGATTTGGATAATTTAAGTAATCAATCCTTGTCTTTTTCTAGAAGAAGGCTGGTTGTAGGAGTGAGGAGAGAGTCGTCTAAATAAGGCAACACTCTGAATCCGTGCAGTCTTATCTGAGCTACCACTGCCATACATTTGGTGAGCACCCTGGGTGGCTGTGGTGAGACCAAAGGGCAGGGCTCTGAACTGATAATGACTGGCTCCAGCCGGAAGATCAGGTAACTTCAAGAGTGCCTGTTCATTTTGCTGTGACAGTACGCATCCTGAAGATCTGTGGAGCAAATCAAATTGTCTTTCTGTAACACAGGCAGAATGAACTGAACCATGACGATCAGGAACTTATAACTCTTTATAAACTGGTTCAGATAACTGAGATCCAAGATAGATCTCAGGTTCCCTGTTTTTTTTGTTTGGCACTAAAAAGAACCTTGAGTAAATTCTGGATCCTCTCTGGTCTCGAGGGACCTCTTAGATGACTCTTTTGAACCTCTAGAGCTGCTAACTCCCACTGATTGGGTGGAAAATTGGGAACAAGTTTTCTTTTCATTGGGAGATCTTGTAAAAAGGGAATGAAATATCCTCTGGATACAATCCTTTGTATCCACGACCCTTCTGTGATGGCTGCACAGGTGTTTAGGTGCAAGGATAGGCGTCCCCTGACTGCCTACACAGAAGAACAGTCGGACAATCTTTCAGAAGTACTGGAAGTGTCTATCCAAGAAAGAATCTTGGGACCCTTGGATTTGCAGACCTCCCTGCACTGTGGGTGCCATCTTTCATTATAATTGTTTTCCCCCCTCCACCTCTGGGAGAAAAATCTCTGTGTGATTTTTGAAAAGGCCCTTGAGACTTCCAGAACCACATCTTTTTACCACCACTCTAGTTCCTAGAAAAAGGTTTGTGCAGGGTTGAAAAACAGATTCCCACAACACTTGAGGTCTTTCCATCTTGCTCACTGTGGGGAAAAGTCTCTAATGGCTAGCCCTGACAAATATGATCCATCAAAGGGAGTATTTATGAAAGATGTGTTAAAGGGCTCCCCAAAATTGCATAACCACATCCGGGCATGTCTCCTAATGGCTATGTCTGAGCCAGCAGTCATGAGGAACCTTTGGTTGCATGTGAGATTAGCCTCGTGGACATATTTGACACTGACTGTAGGGTGGCCAGCCATGAGGAAAAAGCCTTTGGTTCCTCTGCCGGCATGGAACTAGGGGTAGAGTTAGAGGGTTCCTTAACTAAGCCCATCTGTAACTAAGTAAAGTGTGCCAGGTAGTTCAACAACCATATAACAAAGGTCGATGAGGCATAAACTTGCTTTCCATACCTGTCCAATGCCCTAGACTCTTTGCTAGGGGATGAACATTGGAGCTCTGCTCATGTAGCTCCTTTTTGGTGGCTGCCGCAACCATGGCATCCACAGGGGTCCCTTTAGTCCAATACTGCTCGTCTGCAGGAGCACTCAGAATCTTACCAGGGCATCTATGCATCAGTTCTAAGGTATACAGTTCCTTCTATGCCTGCTGGGAGACAAGATCTATCCACTGGAGGGGTAACCCACGACGTAGATGGGCCAGACCCAACGGCTTCAAGAGGAACTCAGATCCCTCCTGGGAAGGGGATTGGGATGACCAACCACTTTTCTGGTGTATGATTTCTAAAATGTCTCTGAAGGAGAGATCATTAGGTGAAGATCAAGGGAGACCCTTCCCCTTCATCAAAATTTCTGCCTTCTGTGAGGGATTCCTGTGGGGAATCCAAGTGCCTCCTCTTGCACAACCTCCTTTGGGGGACCCCTTCATTGGGGTGTTCTGGAGCGATATTAAAAGAGGTGGGGAGTTCTCTAAATGGAACTGCCTGGAAACTCATATGGGCTGGCTGTCCCTAAGGGATAGGATGAGTAGACTCAGACACAGGATCCGAAGAAGGAACAGAAACTGGATATGAAGATGGTAAGAGCAGAAACTGCTCTCGGATGAGAGAAAATCTTCTCTACCACCTCAAAGACAAAGGGACCAGGAGAAGCTGAGGACAATCTGACTGAAGCTAAAACTCTGAGCAAAGACGATCCAGGGCTTTCCCCAGCCCCCTACTCTGAGGGAGAAGTTGGAGCCGAGGTGTCCAGCTCCAAGGCCTTGAGGGGAAGCATCGGCTCCAAAACATCAGAGTCAAACCCATCCCCTCAGATCCAATGCCGATGCTTCAGCTCCAAGACACATCCTGCTCCAGGGGAGTGGGAGCCAAACAGATCAGGGAAGAAGTAGGAATCAAAGATGGAGGGCTACGAAACAGATGGTCAAATCGGAGCAGGAGTAATGACTGTATATGAGGGAGATTTGAGCCTCACAAATCCAATGAGAGACGGAGACAGTAAACCCCCATCTGGATCTGTGTTCTGAGAAATTTTCTCATCATCCTATCTGCCTCTTCTTCAGAAAGATTTCGGGAGGACCTGATGGAAGAGCACTTGGAAGTAGGTCTAGAGGATTTCTTTGGAGTCTCCTGAAGAAAAGGAGACCTCAGTCTCAGGGACACCGGCACCAGACAGAATCATGGGCTTCAAAGTTGAGGATATTTAGAAGCTGCAGTCATCGGATCAGAGGGCTTTGGAACTGAGCTTTTAGAACTTTTGAATGGCAGTTCTGAAGCTGGAGCAAATTTGGGAGACCTTGTAGAAAAGCATTTTCTGTGCTCCCTGGGCTCCTCAGATTTATGAGGGGGGGATTCAGCCCTTGATGTAGATGGTTCCAGAAGAAGGAGCAGATGCCAAGAATAAGGTGATTAAATATCCGTTTGTTCATTCTATCTCTAATGGCTTTGGTGTTGAAGCCATCATAAAATAGTACAAGAGGAGTCCAGATGTGAAGGGTCTAAGCAATAGATGCATTCCCTGTGGAAATCAGAGTTGGGTATCTTATGCAAACAGGAATTGCACTTTTTAAATCCGGTATGCTTTTCAGCCATACTAGACAAGAAAGCCAGTGGCAAAAGCCAGGCAAAGTACAGATAAAGCATTTGTTAATCATTTTAGCGAAAAACTAAAAGGTTATACCAACAACGGTAGTACTAAATATCTCACAGAGAGGTAAAGAAAGCAGAAATGTTACCAACAATGGTAACGAACAAAACCAAAATAAATTTTGGTAAAAAACAAACAAAAAAAAAACCTAAACTAGTTACAGGGTAAGGGACATACTATACAAAGTAATAAAAGATAATAGAAAAAAAAGCTTAAGAGAGAATAATATATAAAGTTTTAAACTCACTACACTCAAAATGAACTTGACAGAACCCAATTCAGACCAAATCATAGAGTGGCAAATGAGATCTGAGTAAGACAATGGTCAGGGGCATTATGGGTAAAGGGAGGGTCTCAAGAGTCGAATCCTAGAATCTAGAAAAATGTGGCTGACTCGGATCTGAGGATTGGATCCACACCCATTCATTGAGGAACAAATGAATACGACACAAGATCTTTGGATTTAGGCTTGTGTTACACACCCCACTTCTTTCCGTCTTTAAAGAGAATACAGCCCGACAACTATGGAAACTCTGGAACACTACCTCAAACAAGAGGTTCAATAAACTTGTTTATTGTACTTCTGATGATGATGCTCAGAATGCAAAAAAGCAACAGAAACTTAGCATAAACTAGTGGCTCTACAAACAGCCACACTAAGGACTTAAATCTACACCTTCAAATAAACTAGACTCACTGGAGTGATAGCTTCCGAACATCACGTACTCCAAGCCTATGGAGTAATTTACTACTAGAGCTCAAACAAAATATTACTTTAGCTACATTTCCAGCTAGTCTTTTTGACTGGATGGGTAAGCACAAATTTACATTTAGGCCATCATGTATGGCCCTACTTCATTTGGAAGGTGAGCACTATCAAGAGCTTGAAAATGGTGGCAAGAACTTTAGAGTTTGTCTGTTTAAAGGTCTATATGGCTTGGCATCTTATGGTCCCTGCAACTGCTTGCCTAGTATGTTTCTATGTTCCCGCACAACAGTAACCATCTCCAGAACCAATAAATTGCAACAATTTAGCTGAATATGGATGAACAGTGTGATACCATTAACTCCTTGACAAGTTATTCACTTTTTTATGAGCACTACACAGCTATCACAAAACAACAATATCACTAGAATGAGAACAGCTTTCTTATGTGAAAAATAAGTCAAATATTGATTTGCAGGGAGACAAGCCCCTTCTGCATCTCCCCTCATGGCAACAAACCCCTGCTACTTATACATACATACTTATACATACATATATATATATATATATATATATATATATATATATATATATGTACACACACATACACATACACACACACACACACCAACCTTGAACTTGCTGTATCTTGGCCCTTCCCTGCCTCTGAGCAGGTTTGTTTGTACCGAGCTGAACTGAGGTGGGCTACCGGCTACAACTCTGAGCAGAGATAACAGACAACTAGAGGCTTTTGAGCTTCAAAAAAATGTAAGTTATCTGTTTTTTTTGCTTATTTATACTATTTACTGCACTTTTCATTGCCTGACTCCTACTTTTATACTGTATTAATTTACTGTGTACTAAACAGTACTGTTATACTACAAATGTCTGCTACACTGTGCCTGTAAAATCGAATTTTATTGCTGTTTTTACTGTTTAGCAAGTTTTGTTGTTTCCACTGTTTTAAGTATTTACCAGCATTTTTTTCACTATTTTAATGCTATCTGTTCTGCCTGCTCTGGTTTTCCCACCAAGCAGTACTTAATTAACTAATCTGTTAACTGTTTAAATCATTCTTTACAGCCTCCTGGCTGATTTTCTGATGTTTTTAAACACTTTTCATAGTGTCTCACTGCTATTTTTCTGCTGTATTAAATATTCTCTGGTGTTTCCTGGTGAAACTAGGGTAAGCCAGTAGCTGTAGCATAGTCCAGATCCAGGTCTGCTGCTTTGGAAACTTTGTAGTGGCTTGTTTGTTCTGAACAAGTTTTCCAGACCATCTTGGATTGGAAAGGGCCTATCTGCACTTTTGTGAGAGAACTGTGTTTGATTGGCACCTGACTGGTAAAGGGTGGCCGGTCTAGGGCTTGGAATAACCATCCTCATTGGTCCTTTTGAATTTTAAGAGTTTGTTTTTCAAGTTTTAGCTTCTGGTATTTAGGCCCTGCATCTTAGAAGGGTTCTGCTTGCTTACGCATCACTCGGCACTGCATAATACAGCATAATTGTGTGCCAAAGCTAGACAGTTTTCAACAAATTTTCCCTTAAAACCCAGGTAGAAATATCCATTCGCCGAGGTCCTCCATAATCGCTTCTGAAAAGCCATCCCTACTGACAACAGTCTTCAACCTAGCATTTTGACAGTTGGAGTACCTTTATTTCTCCTGCTAACCTTGTTGTCTTGGGTCTCTTGAGGCACTGTAGCAATTGCCTCATGTACACAGACAACCCTCTACTAATAACAAAGTCTAATACAGAGTGCGAGAGATGTATTTACACCAAGAATCTATAACCCATGCTCTCTCTCGCTCAAAACAGTAACACGGAGAAGGTTGTCAACTCACTCACCAATACATACTCATATAATACCACTACTCATACACACAGTACCAATCAAACAAGTAAATACACATTCATGAAGGTTCTCTTAAAAAACTTACTGAAACACCAGAGACCTCCAAAACACAAGTCTGCTATAGCTAACAAAGTCTCCACAGCACCCATGACAGATAGCAAAATCAGTGTCTCACCAACCAGGCCCGTAAGGTGCAACACTTAAAAAAATAAGTTTTCTTGTCAGTGGAGACTCAATAGTGAGACACATGGATGCCCTACTCATCAGGGTGAACAAGGAGAAAGTCACTGTCAGCTGCCTCTCTGGTGCCAGGATTCGCCAAATCACACATGCACTCAAGTCAATCAGCAACAAGTACCGTTATGACTCTGACCTGCGACGTAAATCACTGGACTATATGGAGAGACATGGTCGAGCTCTCTGAGTATGTGTCCCAGGCAGGTATGTCCCTTACATTGAGCAGCATACTACCCTCACTTAGAATGATGCCACAGTACAAATAAAAAAATTGAATGATTTCAATAACTGGCTTAGTTTTTGGTGTCATTCCAAGGGGATCCAGTTCCTGTCTGCCTGGGAAGCCATGGTCGACAAACCTCGCTGCTTTGCCAGAGAAGGTTTTCACCCTGCACTCCTAGGCTTTTGGCTGCTGGCAAAGGCTCTTGCCTCCCCATTGTGCCATTTTTAGCAAGGTCTCGAAAGCAACATTATGGATGTAAAATTAAATCAAAACAAAATAAGGGTCATGCTGCCAAATGCTAGGAGCTTAAACCAAAACTGCATTCCCTGGAACCACTTCTATCACTAGAAGATGTAGATGTCTGTGTAGTTACAGAAACCTGGTTTAAGGCCAGAGAGAGTACTCCATCCCTGCAAGACTACAACGCCTTCCACACCTTTAGAACAGAAAATGAAAATGTGAAAACCAAAGGAAGCGGTGTTTCAACCTATATTAGAGATAAATTCACCTCATGTCTAGTTAGACTGGACAACTCCATGAACTTACTCCAGGTCCACATTATGGTGGGTAAGACCCCCATTCAAGTCCTAGCCAATTACAGATTCCCCTTGGTCACAACACCTACAAAGCCTACTTAACTAAACTGAAGACAATCCAAATTTTATTAAACATACTGGTTATGGGGGATTTCAATTATCCCACCACCAACTGGGAAAACTACTCTAGCCCAAGTGCTCCAGCACAAAAGTTCCTTGACCTTGTCAATTCAAATGTCCGGGAGCAAATTGTCCATACCTCGACAAGAGGAACAAACATTCTAGACTTGGCCCTCACCAACATGTCAAACAGGGGCACTGCTGCAACTGTTGGATCCTCATTAGTTAAAACTGACCACAAATCAGTCACCTTCAAACTGATACTAACACCAGAACTCACAAAGGGTGACATTAGATGGAAAAACTTCACCAAGGCAAACTATACCCTCCAGAGTGAAGGTATAAATGCATTCCAAGCCCCACCCCAAGCTGAAAGTGGTAACTACGCCAAAGCTTACACTAAAGCCCTGTACAATGACTTGCATAAGTGTATAAATTTGGCAGAACCAGAGAGAATCAAAGCCAGAACCACAAGTAAAATCAAACTGCCACGGTGGACTTCTACCATCAACAAACTGTACAATAAATGCAAAAAGTTGCTGTCTAAGAAAACAAAGACAAGGACCCAAGAATGGAAAACCACCCTCTTCAGCCTTAACAGGCAAACAAAACAGCTTGTCATATCCTCCATGAGCTCCTTTGAGAGAAGCCTAGCAAGTACTGCTAAGCATAACCATAAGGTCTTTTACAGCTATGTACATAACCTAAAAGGTAGGACCCAAGTATGTGCAGAACTGGTGGCCAACAGTATCACACACACACTGACCCCACAGAGACCGCGAACCTGCTAGCAGATAGGTATGCCTAACATTTCACTCCCTTATCCCCTCCTAACTTAACAAATCCTTCCCCAAACTTCCTCCCCCTTACATATCTGAAGAGCAGGTTCTCAAAGCCCTGTCCAATGCAAAGAGCATGGGCTCTATGGGACCAGATGACATCCTAGGCTGTCTTCTAAACAGGCTAAAACATAATCTAGCATCACCTCTAAGTACTCTTTAAAATCACAGCCAAACCACAGGATTTGTTCCTGTGGAATGGAGAACAGCTATAGCTATTCCGTTCCACAAAGGTGGCCTAGCAACAGACCCAGGGAATTACCGACCAATACGTCTGACCAGCCTCATCTGTAAGGCCATGGAATGTATCATTATGGACCTCATAAATAAAGACATAGGTGACCTCCAAACCCTGGATCCTACCAAATTCAGCTTTGTCAAGGGCAGATCCTGCCTGTTAAATCTGGTAGATTTCTTCGAAAGTGTGACCAA